>NC_140009.1:39114397-39341897 GCF_964263955.1 Coregonus lavaretus | reverse complement strand
TAGCAGGACACACCCTTGCCCATTTAGCTTCAGTTATATGGGTACAGAGCAGATATGAATACATACACCACCACATTGTCTTTGTTGTGCTGATGTGAATATGATTCTAAACCACACATTCACCTCAGCTCATTATTTCATTTTTTGGGACATTTCAGTCAAGCTGACCTTTTTCAAGATGTTCCAAAATAAACATGCCAAGATAAATGGGAATGAATTCATGTTTTAATTTCTTGTCGTGCCAACCTTTGTGACGCATCCCACATGGCATGAGCGTGTCTGTGGGAGTAGCGTCTATCATTGACATAAGAGAATGGTTAACAGATGTCAAGAGACTGTTGTGTTTGTAACTCTTGTATGACAATACCCCCTTTTTCTCTACTTCTCTCTATACCTACCCCCTCTCTCTCTCCCCAACACCTCATCTCTCACCTCCCCTTCTTTCTCTCTCTCTCCACCCTCTCCTTTTCTCTCTCTTCCACCCCCCCCCCCTTCCTTCTCTCCCCTGTGTGAAGGTATTGGACCTGATCTCCAGTGACAACCTGAACGTGCCGTCGGAAGAGGAGGTATACCGGGCCGTGCTGAACTGGGTCAAACACGACATTGACGGGCGCAGGCAGCACGTTCCCTGGGTAAGATTAGAAATGCTACTGTGTAGCTCAGTTGGTATAGCATGGCACTTACAATGTCAGGATTGTGGGTTTCATTCCCGTTGAGGCCACCTATGCGAAAATGTATGCCTGTCACTTTGGATAAGTGTCTTCCCCTCTCACCTCTCATTCCCCTCTCTAGCTGATGAAGTGCGTACGCCTGCCCCTGCTGCGGAGGGATTTCCTCATGAGCAACGTGGACACGGAGCAGTTGGTGCGTCACCACTCTGAGTGCAAGGACCTGCTCATCGAAGCCCTCAAGTACCACCTGATGCCCGAACAGAGGGGCGTGCTGAGCAACAGCCGCACCCGGCCTCGCCGCTGCGAGGGCGCCAGCCCCGTGCTCTTCGCCGTTGGTCAGTGTGCCCCAGAGGTTACCCACCAGGGTACATACGCACGTACACACACATTCACACATGCGCGTACACATACCTATACAAAGTACTTTCTACCTATAGAGTTCCATTGTTTAAACAGGGATCCTGAATTTGGCCATTGGTTAAAGGCTAACCGGTTCACAGATACTGGGCGACATTCAAAACACATAACATTTGAAATAGATGGGATTTGGCAATTATCCAAAATGAGTTTGGAATATTACAGCTCGCGACTACCATGTGTAGAATATTTGTGCGTATTAGAACTGAAATAGGACCATCCTCAACACTGGTTGTGCATGTTGTTAGCTATGATGATGTTGATTATGTGGTTGTTGTCTGTGTGTGTTGTGCCCAGGTGGGGGCAGTCTGTTTGCCATCCACGGCGACTGCGAGGCCTACGACACGCGGACAGACCGTTGGCACATGGTGGCCTCTATGTCCACTCGGCGGGCACGGGTGGGCGTGGCGGCCATCGGAAACAAGTTGTACGCAGTGGGAGGGTAAGAGATGTCTGACCAACCTTTGACCCCTAGATAGTCTGGATTCGGGTAGTATCGAAGCCATAACCAATGTCATGCTAGCTAGCTAGCTAACTGAAATAGGACCGTTTAACACTGGTATGCTAGTGGTAGTTGTGCTAGCTAGCTAGCTAGCTAGCTAGTTCGGTTTAGGTTAAAAGTGAGACTAGGATTAGGGGAGATAGCTTGTTGTAATCCCATTTCTTATTTAACCAAACACATTGGATTATATTCAAACATGAGCGTTGCCCTTAAAGTGTAATTATTCAAACTCTGACATTTGATGCCAAAGCACGTCCCCTCTATCTGAGAGAGGGAAACAAAACAGATACCTCTGCTTTTGTACATCCAGTGAAAGGTAGAACAAAGTAGTATCTGATGCACTACTAGTAGTATCTGTAGTATCTGATGCACTATTAGTAGTATCTGTAGTATCTGATGCACTACTATCACTGTCTGGAATGTCAGAGTCTCATCCAGGTGCTACTAATGGAAATATGCTTTGACAAATATGCCCTGTCAAATAAATAAACAGATGATACATTATTTCAAATCCATTTTATTTCAAGAAAGTTTATTGTATTTTAAACTGTAAACAAAACACCGTTGTGAAGAATCGCTTAACCTTTGAGATGAGATAAAAGAAAGAAACCTGAAGAGGTACCAGACACTAGTGGCAGAGCCCATCCTCCTATGATTGGCCTAGGATGCGTCCCAAATGGCACCTTATTCACTACATAGTGCACTATCTTTGACCCGAGCCTAGGCCAACCATAGGAGGATGGGCTCTGCCACTAGTGTCTGGTACACAACCCCTAAGCCCACTCACTGGCCTCTCTCTGACATACTCTGTCTCTCCCTCAGGTATGACGGTACCTCCGATCTAGCCACCGTGGAGTCCTACGACCCGGTCACCAACTCCTGGCAACCTGAGGTGTCCATGGGGACGCGGCGGAGCTGTCTGGGTGTGGCGGTGTTGCACGGCCTCCTGTACGCGGCCGGCGGTTACGACGGAGCTTCCTGCCTCAACAGGTACACTTCTGTCGCTGCTCACTAGGCCTGTGTGGTGTAGAGGTTAGTGCTGCTGACCCCAGCACACATATGCCAGAGTCGGGATTGGGTTCAAATCTAGCCCACTGCCGTTTGACTTGAACTTCTCCTATCTACCCACTCTGAGGACATGGACTCTTCCATAATAACTTAGGGACACCCTTATAAGTGTTAGAATGTTAACATGTGCACCTCCATAATGTGTTACAAATATGAATGTAGATCTAGCCCACTGTTTAAAGGGAGACTTTCTTGAATGTCAGTGAATAAATCCAACACTGGTTGTCCCAATAGATTTTGACTCACATATGCAAATACTGAGATGAGATTGTTGTACTCCATCCATGTATGTAATGAGTGCCCCCTCCACCCCAACAGTACAGAGCGGTACGACCCTCTAACCAGTACCTGGAGCTCCATCGCTGCCATGAGCACCCGGAGGAGATATGTCCGTGTGGCCACTCTGGGTGAGCATGTGATGTCCACCTTGGTGTGATTATGTCATCTATTGAGCATGGATATAATGTAGGCTAGAGTGATTTTCCTATTGGGCTCCTAGTTAATATGAGCTGTAATCTAGCATTTGGAGCTTGTCGTCACATGGCTCTCTGTCTCTTTTGATCTTTTTCTTCTGCTCTCTCTCCACCATCTCTTTGTCACTCTACCATCTCTCTCTCTCCCTCTCTCTCTTTTCAATTCAATTTCAATTTAAGGGCTTTATTGGCATGGGAAACATATGTTTACATTGCCAAAGCAAGTGAACTAGATAATAAACAAAAGTGAAATAAACAAGACAAAAACATGAACAGTAAACAAAACTCACAAAAGTTCCAAAAGAATAAAGACATTTCAAATGTCATATTATGTGTTGTAACTATGTGCAAATAGTTAAAGTTTTGTACTCCTCTCTCTCTCCCTCTCTCTGTCGCTCTACCATCTCTCTCTGTCGCTCTACCATCTCTCTCTGTCGCTCTACCATCTCTTCTCTCTCTCTCTACCATCTCACTCTGTCACTCTACCATCTCTTCTCTCTCTCTCATACTATCTCTTTCTCTCCCTCTCTAGATGGCAGTCTGTATGCGGTAGGAGGGTATGACAGCTCCTCACACCTAGCTACAGTGGAGAAATATGAACCACAGGTAAAAAAAACTCAACCAACAAAGAGATCTCTATCAATATGAACATAAAGATATAGGGCCAGTTTCCTGGACCCAGATTAAGCCTATAAAAGAATCTCAACTGAGCATGATTTTCAGTAGCCTGGTAGAACCAACTTGATCGCTGTGTTCACCATCCTATTAAATACAATGGTGAACGTAGCGATTAGGCTGGTCCCACCAGGTTATATTTTTTGTCCATTAGTATGCTTAATCTAGTTAAAACCGGCCCATAAAGCTGAACTTCTGCCCAGATCAAAAAGTAGAACCAACACTGATAAGTCCCTCAACTGACCATGTGACTCCTAACAACCCTCTATGATTGGTCGGAACAGAGCAACGCGTGGACGGCCATCGCCAACATGCTGAGCCGGCGCAGCAGTGCCGGGGTGGCTGTGCTGGAGGGCATGCTCTATGTTGCTGGGGGCAACGATGGCACCAGCTGCCTGAACTCGGTGGAGCGGTTCAACCCCAAGACCAACGCCTGGGAGGGCGTGGCGCCCATGAACATCCGCAGGTGGGCATCGCCAGCTGCGTCACAATCGGTACCAACCACCTGTGGCTATAACTGTATTACCAGTGCATATAAAGAGCCTTCTATCGCTCTTCATACATGCCTTTATACATACATAAAGGCTGTGAATGCATTTATAATGCATCCCCACAAGTGCCTTTAAAGTGTTATGTTGATGCCATTCTGTTATATAAGAGTATTTGAAAGTAGTCTCAGAGTGTGATGAGGTTTTCATTACAGCCCTTAATCAGCTAATGATTAGGGTTTCTGGAGGACCTTGCACAAACAGTGGGCATCAGAGACCAGGATTGGGAGATTTCAATTGAATTAGAGTCAAACATGCACATACACAAACACAAACATGAACACAATCACACACCCACAAGATCACACACCCACACAGAGGGAAATAGACGGCGTCAACAGGAAAGGAATTGACCAGGGAAACCTGATGACAATGGATGCTCCAGTCCATAAATAAACCATTGTTGTAATCAGCAGTGTGTCTCATATTCATCTAAAAACAGGCCCCATCTAGTCACAGCAAGGTTGTATTCACTAGAACCAAACGGAAGCAAACAGGCTGACACTGGGAGGGACCTATCTGAATTTGACCTGCCTTACTGAGTCTGCATGTTATGCTGCCCCCCTCTCCCAGGAGTACCCATGACCTTGTGGCCATGGACGGCTGGCTGTACGCAGTGGGCGGCAACGACGGCAGCTCCAGCCTCAACTCCATTGAGAAGTACAACCCGCGCAGCAACAAGTGGGTGGCGGCATCCTGCATGTTCACGCGGCGCAGCAGTGTGGGCGTGGCCATCCTGGAGCTGCTCAACTTCCCGCCGCCCTCGTCGCCCACTCTCTCCGTGTCCTCCACCAGCCTTTGACACGGGGCTAGGCTCCGGCTGACCTCAGCCCCCGCCTCGGTCGCCGCCACCACCACCACCACTACGACACAGCCAGGCCCAAGCAAGAGACGCAACTGCTCCGTGTGAAGGGGGGGAGGGGGAGGGAGGTGCGCAGTTAAACAGAGAAGAGGTGATGGGAAGAGTGAAGGATGGGGGAGAGAGAAACACTCAGAGGTTGCTGGTGGATCTCGTGCGGTCTCGTTCCCTGAGGTCTCGCTGTAATACCGTAAAGATACCAGCTCCTAGTCTCTTGAATAACACAGGAGAGTTTTCCTCCCTTCATCCCTCTGTCCCTTTGCAATCCAACGCTTGAAACACTGTCTGAAGATGGTCAGTTTGTGTATCATGTGTTCCGTAAATCTCTCTTTTTTTTTTTTTTTTTTTTTTTTTTGCAATAATATATATAGATATAGAAATTAATTATTTTAACTAAGGAATGTAGCTGTAGACTGGTTCTGCCATGCATGCTTATCGTGTCCTGGCCGGCAGGAATACAACGGTATAGTGCTGCTGTATGTGTCACACTAGGTGGCAGTAACGGACAATGTTGTTTACCATCCTACCCCACAGATGCGCATGGGGAGGAGGGTGAAGTTACCCCTAGATGCTGATCTTGGGTCAGTTTAGCATTTTCCCCACTAATTGTTAAGGTTAGGATTGGGGAAGGGGACGCTGATCCTAGACCTGTACCTAGGGGAAACATCAGAATAGATCTATTGATACTAGATCTATCGTTTCTCGAAACTGTAAATTAGTTTAAATCCCTTTTTTTATATAAGAACAGAGACAATTACATTGAATTCTATTTCATATTTATTAAATGTAAAAAAATATATATAGCTAATATATTCAAAGATGCTTTATGAAAAGCAAATGGACCACTGCTACAACTCAAGAGAGACGTATTGTTTTTATTTTGTTGCATTAACTTTGTGCATATCATGGATGGAAGTGAATCAGGGAGAATATCAAAGTGTCCTCTGTAGCTCAATTGGTAGAGCACGGCGCTTGTAACGCCAGGGTAGTGGGTTCGATCCCCGGGACCACCCATACCTAAAAATGTATGCACACATGACTATAAGTCACTTTGGATAAAAGCGTCTGCTAAATGGCATATTATATCATATTATATTTAAAATGTGAAACTGTTAGTCGTTCAGTTTGTGCTTGAGAGTTGAGTGTATCAGAGTGAAGAGAAGATTGATAAGGATGTCTTAAACTGAAGCCAATATCAGGGCCGTATTCATAAAGCATCTCAGAGTAGTAGTGCTTATTGCTTCAGTCCACGTGACTTCCGTCTCGCTTCCGCATTGTCTCCGTGCTGCTGTGCTGTTTGTTGCTACTTGGCTACCTGCCAAACTATTCACGTTTTACTTTTAATAAACGTTTAATCAATCTCTGTGTTCAACAAATTTACCAACTTTTTAGTTTTGTCCTCACTCATCTTTTTTCGTTAAACTTTTTCACCCCGGACGTTTATCCCGAGACAGAAGAGTCATTTTCTTGTGCGTTTTAGCTGCCAACTTTACGTTATTTTCCTTTTTTCCATCGCAACTTTTTTCCCTTATTCAACTTTTTCACTCCGGACGCTTTATCTGGACATGGTTCATCAACATCTTCAACAGCCGAAGCTAAGTAGTAACATTAACATGATGTCTTCTAATTGCAGTCGCTGTACTCATAATATACAGGAGAATTCTCGCCTTACGGCGAAAATAGCTGTGCTACAAGCCCAGCTTCAGACGCAATCGTTAGGCAAGGGTAATATCAGTGTAGGAAAGGAAGAAACAGCGTCTGTGCCACCAGTAAGTACAGACAGTAACGTTAGTATAAATCCCCCCGCACAGTCCCCGCAGCCGGACAACTTTCTCATGGCTTCTGGAGGGAAATACTGTTGGAATGCTCAACCGGTGTCGCTCATTCAGCCGACAGAAACCTTCAACCGGTTTTCCCCATTATGTAGCGAGTCGGAGTCTGAGTCTTCTCTAGTCTCTACTCCTCCCGTTACGGGGTCTGAGACTCCGAAGGCTCCCACCATTAGCTCTGACAAATTGAAAACCCTAGTCATTGGCGACTCCATTACCCGCAGTATTAGACTTAAAACGAATCACCCAGCGATCATACACTGTTTACCAGGGGGCAGGGCTACCGACGTTAAGGCTAATCTAAAGATGGTGCTGGCTAAAGCTAAAACTGGCGAGTGTAGAGAGTATAGAGATATTGTTATCCACGTCGGCACCAACGATGTTAGGATGAAACAGTCAGAGGTCACCAAGTGCAACATAGCTTCAGCGTGTAAATCAGCTAGAAAGATGTGTCGGCATCGAGTAATTGTCTCTGGCCCCCTCCCAGTTAGGGGAAGTGACGAGCTCTACAGCAGAGTCTCAGCACTTAATCGCTGGTTGAAAACTGTTTTCTGCCCCTCCCAAAAGATAACATTTGTGGATAATTGGCCCTCTTTCTGGGACTCACCCACAAACAGGACCAAGCCTGACCTGCTGAGGAGTGACGGACTCCATCCTAGCTGGAGGGGTGCTCTCCTCTTATCTACCAACATAGATAGGGCTCTAACTCCTCTAGCCCCACAGTGAAATAGGGTGCAGGCCAGGCAGCAGGCTGTTAGCCAACCTGCCAGCTTAGTGGAGTCTGCCAATAGCACAGTCAGTGTAGTCAGCTCAGCCATACCCATTGAGACTGTGTCTGTGCCTCGACCTAGGTTGGGCAAAACTAAACATGGCGGTGTTCACCCTAGCAATCTTATTAGGATAAAGACCTCCTCCATTCCTGCCATTATTGAAAGAGATCGTGATACCTCACATCTCAAAATAGGGTTACTTAATGTTAGATCCCTCACTTCAAAGGCAGTCATAGTCAATGAACTAATCACTGATCATAATCTTGATGTGATTGGCCTGACTGAAACATGGCTTAAGCCTGATGAATTTGCTGTGTTAAATGAGGCCTCACCTCCTGGTTACACTAGTGACCATATTCCCCGTGCATCCCGCAAAGGCGGAGGTGTTGCTAACATTTACGATAGCAAATTTCAATTTACAAAAAAAAAAAATGGCGTTTTCATCTTTTGAGCTTCTAGTCATGAAATCTATGCAGCCTACTCAATCACTTTTTATAGCTACTGTTTACAGGCCTCCTAAGCCATATACAGCGTTCCTCTCTGAGTTTCCTGAATTCCTATCAGACCTTGTAGTCATAGCAGATCATATTCTAATTTTTGGTGATTTTAATATTCACATGGAGAAGTCCACAGACCCACTCCAAAAGTCTTTCGGAGCCATTATCGACTCAGTGGGTTTTGTCCAACATGTCTCTGGACCTACTCACTGCCACAGTCATACTCTGGACCTAGTTTTGTCCCATGGAATAAATGTTGTAGATCTTAATGTTTTTCCACAAAATCCTGGACTATCGGACCACCATTTTATTACGTTTGCAATCGCAACAAATAATCTGCTCAGACCCCAACCAAGGAGCATCAAAAGTCGTGCTATAAATTCTCAGACAACACAAAAATTCATTGATGCCCTTCCAGACTCCTTCTGCCTACCCAAGGACGTCAGAGGACAAAAATCAGTTAACCACTTAACTGAGGAACTCAATTTAACCTTGCGCAATACCCTAGATGCAGTTGCACCCCTAAAAACGAAAAACATTTGTCATAAGAAACTAGCTCCCTGGTATACAGAAAATACCCGAGCTTTGAAGCAAGCTTCCAGGAAATTGGAACGGAAATGGCGCCACACCAAACTGGAAGTCTTCCGACTAGCTTGGAAAGACAGTACCGTGCAGTACCGAAGAGCCCTCACTGCTGCTCGATCATCCTACTTTTCCAACTTAATCGAGGAAAATAAGAACAATCCAAAATTTCTTTTTGATACTGTTGCAAAGCTAACTAAAAAGCAGCATTCCCCAAGAGAGGATGGCTTTCACTTCAGCAGTGATAAATTCATGAACTTCTTTGAGGAAAAGATCATGACCATTAGAAAGCAAATTACGGACTCCTCTTTGAATCTGCGTATTCCTCCAGGGCTTAGCTGTCCTGGATCTGCACAGCTCTGCGAGGGCCTGGGATCGGGAGAGACACTTAAGTGTTTTAGTACTATATCTCTTGACACAATGATGAAAATAATCATGGCCTCTAAACCTTCAAGCTGCATACTGGATCCTATTCCTACTAAACTGCTGAAGGAGCTGCTTCCTGTGCTTGGCCCTCCTATGTTGAACATAATAAACAGCTCTCTATCCACCGGATGTGTACCAAACTCACTAAAAGTGGCAGTGATAAAGCCTCTCTTGAAAAAGCCAAACCTTGACCCGGAAAATATAAAAAACTATCGGCCTATATCGAATCTTCCATTCCTCTCAAAAATTTTAGAAAAAGCTGTTGCGCAGCAACTCACTGCCTTTCTGAAGACAAACAATGTATACGAAATGCTTCAGTCTGGTTTTAGACCCCATCATAGCACTGAGACTGCACTTGTGAAGGTGGTAAATGACCTTTTAATGGCGTCAGACCGAGGCTCTGCATCTGTCCTCGTGCTACTAGACCTTAGTGCTGCCTTTGACACCATCGATCACCACATTCTTTTGGAGAGACTGGAAACCCAAATTGGTCTACACGGACAAGTTCTGGCCTGGTTTAGATCCTACCTGTCGGAAAGATATCAGTTTGTCTCTGTGAATGGTCTGTCCTCCGACAAATCAACTGTACATTTCGGTGTTCCTCAAGGTTCCGTTTTAGGACCACTATTGTTTTCACTATATATTTTACCTCTTGGGGATGTTATTCGAAAACATAATGTTAACTTTCACTGCTATGCGGATGACACACAGCTGTACATTTCAATGAAGCATGGTGAAGCCCCAAAATTGCCCTCGCTAGAAGCCTGTGTTTCAGACATAAGGAAGTGGATGGCTGAAAACTTTTTACTTTTAAACTCGGACAAAACAGAGATGCTTGTTCTAGGTCCCAAGAAACAAAGAGATCTTCTGTTAAATCTGACAATTCATCTTGATGGTTGTAAAGTCGTCTCAAATAAAACTGTGAAGGACCTAGGCGTTACTCTTGACCCTGATCTCTCTTTTGACGAACATATCAAGACTGTTTCAAGGACAGCTTTTTTCCATCTACGTAACATTGCAAAAATCAGAAATTTTCTGTCCAAAAATGATGCAGAAAAATTAATCCATGCATTTGTTACTTCTAGGTTAGACTACTGCAATGCTCTATTTTCCGGCTACCCGGATAAAGCACTAAATAAACTTCAGTTAGTGCTAAATACGGCTGCTAGAATCCTGACTAGAACCAAGAAATTTGATCATATTACTCCAGTGCTAGCTTCCCTACACTGGCTTCCTGTTAAGGCAAGGGCTGATTTCAAGGTTTTACTGTTAACCTATAAAGCGTTACATGGGCTTGCTCCTACCTATCTTTCCGAGTTGGTCCTGCCGTACATACCAATACGTACGCTACGGTCACAAGACGCAGGCCTCCTAATTGTCCCTAGAATTTCTAAGCAAACAGCGGGAGGCAGGGCTTTCTCCTATAGATCTCCATTTTTATGGAACAGTCTGCCTACCCATGTGAGAGACGCAGACTCGGTCTCAACCTTTAAGTCTTTACTGAAGACTTATCTCTTCAGTAGGTCATATGATTGAGTGTAGTCTGGCCCAGGAGTGTGAAGGTGAACGGAAAGGCTGGAGCAACGAACAGCCCTTGCTGTCTCTGCCGGGCCGGTTCCCCTCTCCACTGGGGTTCTCTGCCTCTAACCCTGTTGCAGGGGCTGAGTCACTGGCTTGCTGGTGCTCTTTCATGCCGTCCCTGGGAGGGGTGCGTCACTTGAGTGGGTTGAGTTACTGACGTGATCTTCCTGTCTGGGTTGGCGCCCCCCCCCTTGGTTTGTGCTGTGGTGGAGACCTCTGTGGGCTATACTCGGCCTTGTCTCAGGATTGTAAGTTGGTGGTTGGGGATATCCCTCTAGTGGTGCGGGGGCTGTGCTTTGGCGGAGTGGGTGGGGTTATATCCTTCCTGTTTGGCCCTGTCCGGGGGTTTCTTCGGATGGGGCCACAGTGTCTCCGGACCGCTCCTGTCTCAGCCTCCAGTATTTATGCTGCAGTAGTTTATGTGTCGGGGGGCTGGGGTTAGTTGGTTATACCTGGAGTACTTCTCCTGTCTTATCCAGTGTCCTGTGTGAATTTAAGTATGCTCTCTCTAATTCTCTCGTTCTCTCTTTCTCTCTGAGAACCTGAGCCCTAGGACCATACGTCAGGACTACCGGGCATGATGACACCTTGCTGTCCCCAGTCCGCCTGGCCTTGCTGCTATTCCAGTTTCAACTGTTCTGCCTGCGGCTACGAAACCCCTACCTGTCCCAGACCTGCTGTTTTCAACTCTTAATGATCGGCTATGAAAAGCCAACTGAGAGACCTGAGCCCTAGGACCATACGTCGGGACTACCGGCCGTGGTGACTCCTTGCTGTCCCCAGTCCGCCTGGCCTTGCTGCTATTCCAGTTTCAACTGTTCTGCCTGCGGTTATGGAACCCCTACCTGTCCCAGACCTGCTGTTTTCAACTCTTAATGATCGGCTATGAAAAGCCAACTGAGATTTATTCCTGATTATTATTTGACCATGCTTGTCACTTATGAACATTTTTGAACATCTTGGCATGGTTCTGTTATAATCTCCACCCGGCACAGCCAGAAGAGGACTGGCCACCCCTCATAGCCTGGTTCCTCTCTAGGTTTCTTCCTAGGTTTTGGCCTTTCTAGGGAGTTTTTCCTAGCCACCGTGCTTCTACACCTGCATTACTAGCTGTTTGGGGTTTTAGGCTGGGTTTCTGTACAGCACTTCGAGATATTAGCTGATGTAAGAAGGGCTATATAAAATAAAATTGATTGATTGATAGTGCTGATCCCGGATCAGGTCACCCCTATTATTCAGAATGATTTAAAAGACAAAACTGATTCTTGATCAGCCCTCCTACTCTGAGACGCTTAACACATACGGACCCCGGTCAACTGAAATATCTGTATTATTTGTAAAGGAAAAACAGTTAAAAGATAAAGGCTTATTTTTTCATGCAGTGGTTCATGTAGCCATGAGAGAAAGTAAGTGATGCATTTACAGGTCCCCACGGGTATTGTTTTGTGCGTTGGTACCTTGACTGAAAATGTAAGTTGATTTATTCTGTTATTGCCTTGTCTCTGCCACATGCATGACACAACCAATGTCATTAATAGTGTCCAATACTGTTGTGTGGAAGGCTATGGTATGCAAGCTTGCTTGTCCACTAGCTAATTAGAAGACCCAAATTTGCTGTATAGATCATTATCATTCATAAACACACATAGTGGTATCACGCTTCTGGCAGCTTTGAAACGACTTAAGAGCGGAAAGTTCAAGTAATGGGTTAGCAAGTTAACACTAATGACACCAATCTGAACACTTGACACTAACGACGGTCATGTCAATGTGGAACACCTATGGTGCTGTCATTTTGTCTTACGTACACTTCAGTTTGTACTTTCACCCATACCTCATCCGTGTTGAAAAGGATACAAATTGACAACCGCAGTGTTGATGTAGTAAACGTGTGACAACATGTAGTATAACTCTACCAGGATTCTTTGGAAATTCAAAGCAAAGGTGGAGTGGTTGAAACAATGAACCTGTTTGTACAAAGTTGATACTGACACTTTACCTGAGGTGAAAGAGCTGTGTCAGCCAAGGTTACAATAGACGGGTCCTAATTTGACTCAGTCATGGTTAACTAGGTTCAATAAATATGTAGCGCAGTGTGATAAGATGTCAAACTTCTGAGAAGTTTTTTTTCTCCCTTTTTTTTGAAGGATGTTGTTGATCTGGTTTGTTTTTCTGAAAAAAAAACCCCAATAATATCGGTTAGTTGTAGAAAGGCCCCCTTAGAAAAGAAAGCTCTGTTTGTCTAATGCAGATTATTTCCTGCAATGGTGAAGTGTCTTGTTCCGAAAGTGCAAAACTGGTTGCAGTGATGTATTTTGTGACATGGTCAGGTTGTATACTGATTGGATGTATTTTTAGCAACCAGAAAAGGACTGGTTGTAATCTGGCATCTGACCATACAACCAGAAAACACATTTACAACCAGAAAAATAACTCATTATAACATTCCATGCCAAATTTTGCCTGCTGGGTTCGTGTGAGCTCCTTATGTACCATGAGTGAAATCTGCACTCAACCACACAAGACCTTGGCTTCCATTTTGTTGATTCAAATGTAAATATGGAATTACCCAAATTCTTGGATTGAAACATTTGTGCACTGTCAATGTGACTTTAGCTTTTTCAGTTAACACGTTATTGTTAATGTCACATGCATTGTTTATTTATAATATGTTATGTTTGTTATATTTATGAAGAAACTTGTAAATTAATTTTGCACTATTGTGAAAATGGAGCAATATACTGTATAGAAAATAAATAAATAAAGATGTTTTCCAGTGTGAGGACCTATGTTGTTTATGGAGTATATTTTGAACACACAGCCCACTAAGCACAAGACATTGAAAATATGTCTTCTTGGTTGAAAATACATTAAAAGACATCTTTGAACCAATTTTGATAAATGGGAGCTAGTTCAGTTGAAGATTACGTTGCTAGCAGCATGTGTGTTGCCATGCCCAATACAGTATACATTTAGTATCGTCCCAGCATGCTTTCGTTTCAGACTAATCTGAGTGGACAGCTGAGCACTCTCGCTTTACCCCTCATGACCTCGGTCACATAGTATGCACAGATCACACAAACCTACACACTCAAATACACTAAAACACATACACATTGCCGTGAATGGAAACGCACACACTGGTATGGAAAGTTCATACTACAGTCATTTTTTATTAAGTTTACTGTGAGCCATCAGAAAGAACTGGTACACTACAACACTTTGCTGTAAAATGGAAGCCTACTCATGTCTCTAGGGAGCAGGTACAGTGGACACAAGTCCTTTGTCAATGGTTGCCCTGCCTCTGTCCCCTGTGCTGGTAGGCGGATAGTAATGAGTTTACAGCCTGGGCGCATAGACACAGGCACTGCTATGTTGCCAGTCACACATTGGAGCAGAGACAGCCACATATACCCCCTTCACCCCTCCCTGATCCCTCTGTGACTGTCACCCACTGACATTCCTGCCGCCACCACAACCTCTCCACTTACCCCTGTACTGGTGTCGGTGGCTAAACAGACCTTATCTGGCTTTGGTGATGAAGCCACCATCCCTGGAAAGGTTGGAGTGTCAACTGTGCTACAACATGAGAGGGCTTTTGCCTAAGCTTAGGGGCTTTTTTTCTTCTGAAAACATCCCAAATCCTAATAAATTTATGTCAACTCCTTGTCAAACTGGTTTATGAAAATGTAGTTATTTAGGTAATATTGGTTATTTGATGTTCTCTGAAAAACGAGGTGGCAGCCTGATTAGGTTCAGGAGGGTTAAACCGTTTGATAGGAATTAATGTAAAGTCCTTGTCAAACTGGTTTAGGAACTTGGTCTTGGTGGTAATATAGGTAATTTGAGGTGTGGAATAGGAATGGAGTCATCATTCTCTGAAATAGGGTGGCAGGTAGCTTAGTGGTTAAGAGCGTTGTGCCAGTAACCGAAAGGTCGCTGGTTCTAATTCCCGAGCCGACTAGGTGAAAAATCTGTCGATGTGCCCTTGAGCAAGGCACTTAACCCTAATTGCTCCTGTCAGTCGCTCTGGATAAGAGCGTCTGCTAAATGACTAAGATGTGGCAACCTGATTATAGGTTCAGAACAGAAAGGGGAAAATGTGTGCGTGAATGTCCATTAGACTTGTCACAACAAAACATTGTGATTCACGTCCTTGAAAATCTGTCAGTGGTACCCAATGGGAAGTTTAAAAAAAATCTAAAATGTTGATACATGCTGTATATGGATAATCCATAATTCTGTATTACCTGCCATGATACAAACACTGATACATCACACTCCTTCCCTCTCTATGTTTTTGTTTAGTCTGATACTGCCTATTTATTGCCTTACCTCCATAACTTGCTACATTTGCACACACTGTATATATATTTTCTGTTGTATTTTTTGACTTTATGTTTTTTTACCCCATATGTAACTCTGTGCTGTTGTTTTTATCGCACTGCTTTGCTTTATCTTGGCCAGGTCGCAGTTGTAAATGAGAACTTGTTCTCAACTGGCTTACCTGGTTAAATAAAGGTGAAATAAAAAATAAAATAAATACTGTATACTTTTTTTTACAATTAAAAAGCACTAGATAAGTCCCAAGTATTGTTAATATTATTATTATTATGGGGAATATATAGATTAACTGTGAAGTGGGTAGATTTTGATAGATTTCCCTGAGTATCTGCATTTACTATAACATATGGGCTATGAATTAATGTGAATTAGAATTGAAGAATATGCTGGAAAGAGTTTGACTAAATTACTAAAAAGAAGGGTGTCTTTCATATAGAACCTTTTTGAGGGCCATATATGAAATCTGCATAGATTCATAAGGTCCTAAATTGATTGATCTTCTCTTCAAAGACAGTCTGAAGTCCAATTAAGATTCCTTTATTGTTCTCCTGTGTGAGAACTTTGGACGACCGGTTCTCTCTTTGACACCTGATGATGGGGGGCCTCTTACCCAGACTCCATTTTAAGGGCACGAGGTGTGACTTTAGCACCCCTGCTCACACCCACTGAGTCTGGATAAACACAGGCGGGTGGGTTCCCGGGTAGGCCCAAAGTTAAACTCAGACCACATATTGGGAGACACAATATGTGGGGACTGGGACACATCTTCAGTTAGTGGACTAAAAGGTCATGTGAACACCTCTTAATGTTAGTATACATGAGTGAGTCCAGTAGAGTATTTAGTATCTTGTGATGTGAGATTTGGTTCTGGGTGCCAAAATTAAGTGAAGTAGATGATTTAATATGTGTACTACCACTATAGGACTACATATGGATCATACACTACATGGCCAAAAGTATGTGGACACCTGCTCGTCGAACATCTCATTCCAAAATCATGGGCATTAATATGGAATTGGTCCCCCATTTGCTGCTATAACAGCGTCCACTATTCTGGGAAGGCTTTCCACTAGATGTTGGAACATTGCTGCGGGGACTTGCTTCCGTTCAGCCACAAGAGCATTAATGAGGTCGGGGACTGATTTTGGGTGATTAGGCCTGGCATGCAGTCAGGTTTCCAATTCATCCCAAAGATGTTCGATGGGGTTGAGGTCAGGGCTCTGTGCAGGCCAGACAAGTTCTTCCACATCGATCTCGACAAACCATTTCTGTATGGACCTCGCTTTGTGCACAGGGGCATTGTCATGCTGAAACAGGAAAGGGCCTTCCCCAAACTGTTGCCACAAAGTTGGAAGCACAGAATCGTCTAGTATGTCATTGTATGCTGTAGCGTTAATATTTCCCTTCACTGGAACTAAGGGGCCTAGCCCGAACCATGAAAAACAGCCCCAGACCATTATTCCTCCTCCACCAAACTATCCAGTTGGCACTATGCATTGGGACAGGTAGCGTTCTCCTGGCATCCGCCAAACCCAGATACGTCCGTCGGACGTCCAGATGGTGAAGCGTGATTCATCACTCAAGAGAACACGTTTCCACTGCTCCAGACTCCAAAGGCGGCGAGTTCTTGTGCTGATGTTGCTTCCACAGGCACTTTGAAATTCGGTAGTGAGTGTTGCAACTGAGGACAGACAATTTTTATGCGCTATGCGCTTCAACACTCGGTGGTCCCGCTCTGTGAGCTTGTGTTTCCACTTCACAATAACAGCGCTTACAGTTGACCGGGGCAGCTCTAGCAGGGCAGAAATTTGATGAACTGACTTGATGGACAGGTGGCATCCTATGACGGTGCCACGTTGAAAGTCACTGAGCTCTTCAGTACGGGCCATTCTATTAGTAATGTTTGTCTATGGAGATTGCATGTCTGTGTGCTCGATTTTATACACCTGTCAGCAACGGGTGTGGCTGAAATAGCCGAATCCACTAATTTGAAGGGGTGCCCGCATACTTTTGGCCATATAGTGTATTTTCTGTATAGGGAGGAGGAAGCTGACTTGAGGGAAATAAATGTAAGATTTTTCTCTTCAACAGAGGCTAGGAACTCAGTAGGCCTATAGTCATGTGGAAGGCATTCACTTGGCTGGAAAACAATATTTTATTAGGAAGCAAGTCATTCAGAAACAAAAAGACCATGGCCATGAAACATGAAGGTCAAAACTGAATGGCTTGTTATTCTTTCAGTGTGGTGTTGATGTTGGCAAAGTAGCCTATTTCCTCTACCCATTGAGCATGCTATGACAAATAATCATGGGACCAAGTTGTGGTATCTCATTTAGGGCATACTAGAAAAAAATCCCCCATCCAACAAGCATGAAATAACTTACTGTCATCTTGAAAGATATCACATTAAATAGGTAATTTATCTTCACAAAACGGACATAATTGAATGATTGTATGCTACTATTTTGGTTTCGTTTTAGAAGTTTTATATGATGATTGGGTAGCTGTTTGGTCTGCCCAGTGCCCTAAATGATCAGAAAATATGTAGGCCTGTTTATCAGGGTTTGGATTGCTTTTTGGCACTTGGCGATTTTATTTTATTTTTCACGTCTTTGTGTAGGACAGGTCATGCACTTCAGCAGAAATGCAATCGAAACCAGACAGAGACCGGAGTGATGGCAGAGAAAACTTTCCCAAACGGTAAATTTTCTTAAGTAGCGCTACTTCCTTCAGGGATAGGCGCGTTGTACTGGAGTGCGTGCGGTGACTCCATGGGTGAGTCACCATTTACTGTGCAGTTGGAGACAAGCTAGCACATTTATTTTTCCATGACATCCTATGATAGATTCACTCATCTGTCACACACACACTACACAGTCAATACATCGCTTCAGATTACGGTATATACCTGCCAACTCATTGTTGGCTTGTCTGCTCGGGGGAGTTATAACTATAAAAAAGGTTGTAATGTCTGTGGAACACTTTTACACCCATTTTTTACATTTACATTTTAGTCATTTAGCAGACGCTCTTAACCAGAGCGACTTACAGGAGCAATTAGGGTTAAGTGCCTTGCTCAAGGGCACATTAACGTCATTTAGCAGACGCTCTTAGCCAGAGCGACTCACAAATTGGTGCGTTCACCCTATAGCCAGTGGGATAACCACTTTACAATTTGGGGGGGGGGGGGGGTTAGAAGGAATACTTTATCCTATCCCAGGTATTCCTTAAAGAGGTGGGGTTTCAAATGTCTCCGGAAGGTGGTGAGTGACTCCGCTGTCCTGGCGTCGTGAGGGAGCTTGTTCCACCATTGGGGTGCCAGAGCAGCGAACAGTTTTGACTGGGCTGAGCGGGAGCTATGCTTCCGCAGAGGAAGGGGAGCCAGCAGGCCAGAGGTGGATGAACGCAATGTCCTCGTTTGGGTGTAGGGACTGATCAGAGCCTGAAGGTACAGAGGTGCCGTTCCCCTCACTGCTCCATAGGCAAGCACCATGGTCTTGTAGCGGATGCGAGCTTCAACTGGAAGCCAGTGGAGTGTGCGGAGGAGGGGGGTGACGTGAGAGAACTTGGGAAGGTTGAACACCAGACGGGCTGCGGCATTCTGGATGAGTTGTAGGGGTTTAATGGCACAGGCAGGGAGCCCAGCCAACAGCGAGTTGCAGTAGTCCAGACGGGAGATGACAAGTGCCTGGACCAGGACCTGCGCCGCTTCCTGTGTAAGGCAGGGTCGCACTCTCCGAATGTTGTAGAGCATGAACCTGCAGGAGCGGGTCACCGCCTTGATGTTGGCGGAGAACGACAGGGTGTTGTCCAGGGTCACGCCTAGGCTCTTCGCACTCTGGGAGGAGGACACAGCGGAGTTGTCAACCGTGATGGCGAGATCATGGAACGGGCAGTCCTTCCCCGGGAGGAAGAGCAGCTCCGTCTTGCCAGGGTTCAGCTTGAGGTGGTGATCCGTCATCCATACTGATATGTCTGCCAGACATGCAGAGATGCGATTCGCCACCTGGTTATCAGAAGGGGGAAAGGAGAAGATTAGTTGTGTATCGTCAGCGTAGCAATGATAGGAGAGACCATGTGAGGATATGACAGAGCCAAGTGACTTGGTGTATAGGGAGAAAAGGAGAGGGCCCAGAACCGATCCCTGGGGGACACCAGTGGTGAGAGCACGTGGTGCGGAGACAGCTTCCCGCCACGCCACTTGGTAGGAGCGACCGGTCAGGTAGGACGCAATCCAGGAGTGAGCCGCGCCGGAGATGCCCATCTCGGAGAGGGTGGAGAGGAGGATCTGATGGTTCACAGTATCAAAGGCAGCAGACAGGTCTAGAAGGACAAGAGCAGAGGAGAGAGAGTTAGCTTTAGCAGTGCGGAGAGTCTCCGTGACACAGAGAAGAGCAGTCTCAGTTGAATGACCAGTCCTGAAACCTGATTGGTTTGGATCAAGAAGGTCATTCTGAGAGAGATAGCAAGAGAGTTGGCTAAAGACGGCACGCTCAATAGTTTTGGAAAGAAAAGAAAGAAGGGATACTGGTCTGTAGTTGTTGACATCAGTGGGGTCGAGTGTTGGTTTTTTGAGAAGGGGAGCAACTCTCGCTCTCTTGAAGACGGAAGGGACATGGCCAGCGGTCAAGGATGAGTTGATCAGCGAGGTGAGGTAGGGGAGAAGGTCACCGGAGATGGTCTGGAGAAGGGAGGAGGGGATGGGGTCAAGCGGGCAGGTTGTTGGGCGGCCTGCAGTCACAAGTCGCAGGATTTTATCTGGAGAGAGAGGGGAGAAAGAAGTCAAAGCATAGGGTAGGGCAGTGTGAGCAGGACCAGCAGTGTTATTAGACTTAACAAACGAGGATCGGATGTCGTCAACCTTCTTTTCAAAGTGGTTGACGAAGTCATCCACAGAGAGAGAGGAGGGGGGGGGGGGGGGGGGGAGGAGGATTCAGGAGGGAGGAAAATGTGGCAAAGAGCTTCCTAGGGTTAGAGGCAGATGCTTGGAATTTAGAGTGGTAGAAGGTGGCCTTAGCAGCAGAAACAGATGAAGAAAATGTAGAGAGGAGGGAGTGAAAAGATGCCAGGTCGGCGGGGAGTTTAGTTTTCTTCCATTTCCGCTCCGCTGCCCGGAGCTCTGTTCTGTGAGCTCGCAATGAGTCATCAAGCCACGGAGCTGGAGGGGAGGACCGAGCCGGCCGGGAGGATAGGGGACACAGAGAGTCAAAGGATGCAGAAAGGGAGGAGAGGAGGGTTGAGGAGGCAGAATCAGGAGATTGGAGGGAGAAGGATTGAGCAGAGGGAAGAGATGATAGGATGGAAGAGGAGAGAGTAGTGGGAGAGAGAGAGCGAAGGTTGCGGCGGCGCATTACCATCTGTGTAGGGGCAGAGTGAGTAGTGTGGGAGGAGAGCGAGAGAGAAAAGGAAACAAAGTAGTGGTCGGAGACTTGGAGGGGAGTTGCAGTGAGATTAGTAGAGGAGCAGCATCTAGTGAAGATGAGGTCAAGCGTATTGCCTGCCTTGTGAGTAGGGGGGGACGGTGAGAGGGTGAGGTCAAAAGAGGAGAGGAGTGGAAAGAAGGAGGCAGAGAGAAATGAGTCAAACGTGGACATAGGGAGGTTGAAATCCCCCAAAACTGTGAGGGGTGAGCCATCCTCAGGAAAGGAACTTATCAAGGCGTCAAGCTCGTTGATGAACTCTCCAAGGGAACCTGGAGGGCGATAGATGACAAGGATATTAAGCTTAAATGGGCTAGTGACTGTGACAGCATGGAATTCAAATGAGGAGATAGACAGATGGGTTAGGGGAAAAATTGAGAATGTCCACTTGGGAGAGATGAGGATTCCTGTACCACCACCCCTCTGACCAGATGCTCTCGGGGTATGCGAGAACACATGGTCAGACGAGGAGAGAGCAGTAGGAGTAGCCGTGTTTTCAGTGGTGATCCATGTTTCCGTCAGCGCCAGGAAGTCGAGGGACTGGAGGTTGGCATAGGCTGGGATGAAGTCAGCTTTGTTGGCAGCAGAACGGCAGTTCCAGAGGCTGCCTGCGACCTGGAACTCCAGGTGAGGGGTGCGTGCAGGGACCACCAGGTTAGAGAGGCAGCAGCCGCGCGGTGTGGTGCGTTGTTTGTGTAGCCTGTGCAGAGAGGAGAGAACAGGGATAGGCAGAGGCATAGTTGACAGGCTGTAGCAAATGGCTACAAAAATGCAGAGGAGATCGGAATGAAATGAGCTAAGCATCTGGGAGAGGAGAGAGGGGGGCCTCCCTCACCAAAACCCCCCACTGCCTAATAAATTATTACATAGGCCCACATCACATGTATTGTATTATCCTTTAGAAAAAAAATGTATACATTAGTTTTTGTTTGACAGTTTCAACAGTTTTTTTTTTTTTTTTTTTTACAGTTATTCATACATTATTCATGCTAAGATAAGGGAATGAGAGACTAGAGGCCACTATGTGTTAAGGGTACTTATGTGGCTTGGCATAGAGACTGTCAGTCATTGTACGCAACCTCATTACAATTGGCTCATTCATCCCCCCTCCTCTCCCCTGTAACTATTCCACAGCTCCTTGCTGTAAAATGAGAATGTGTTCTCAGTCAACTTACCTGGTAAAATAAGAGTAAAATAAATTAAATTAAATGACGCTACATCAGAAATGTCATGGACAGCCTCAAGTTTTTTTTCCTCACTGAATGTTACATCAGACATACCATGGCTGCTTGTCTCTATCAAATTACAGCTATACTCCACAACCCCCTTGATTAAATTATTCTGCTTGAGCAGCACATAACCTTGTTATGGGAAATGTGGCTTTTCAGACAGGCTTTAGATTGCCATCTTGAAGACTGGAGATTCCCAACAGTGTGTTTAATTAGGATGTTGACTGATTAGTGCCTGGGGTGAATCCATTTACACATTCCGCTTCAACAGGTTGGGATGAACTGTCAGTTTCTTGTAAATGTGTCTATTTCAAATCATGTGGCCAGGACGTTTAAAGCCCAGTCGGCATGGACAGAAACTGGAATTAAAGCCTTGGGATGTGAGATGACCCACAGGCAATCATTAGTTTGTGACTCACTGTCTTCTGATTGACCGAGAAACAAGCAATGTTGTGTTTGGGTATCATTTTGAATGGAATATTTTATGTTTTTCGATATGACGTAGATGTGCCCTCTCTACTCATAATAACCTCTAATTATGCTTTTATGAAATCCTGAAAACAGTCCTGAAGTAACTGGCTAGCTCACTAGGCCTATATCGCAGATATTTTGTTTTGCTTTTGTTTCACTTTTCCTCTGTTCCACATTAGTGTGAATAACAACGAAATTCACATGACTTGTTCTTTTGATAAAAACAGTAGCAGTGTTACTATATATAAAACGATATATAATCCTCTGTCATAATCAAACAGGATATTATTTGTCTACTGTCTTCTTTTAGGTAAACAGGAGCTTGTGTATACCAAAAGGCATCCTGCTGAAACTGTAGATTCCCCCTGTCCCACACTGACAGATAACTGCTCCAGCACTGGATGGTGTCATTTAAATATGGGACTATATTTCATATACAAATATCATACAAGGCTTAAACAGTGTACACACATTAGAGACGCATATAGGTAAAATACAGCAATTACATAATATTCTCATGGTCTGCTGTACATGTATGATATTTTCATTTCGTAAAATGTAACGTAATATACTAATTTAAGTTCATTTTGGGTTTAAAGTGATAGTTTTTCAACACGTTTCTTTCCTTTTATTGGTCCCATGTGGCTCAGTTGGTATGCCGGTAGGCCGTCGATGAGATGGGGGAGAGGGGTGGGCCTGGAAACAGGAGACAAAGGGCTCTGAGACATATGTTTAATCCTAGACATATGAAAAGTGGTATGTATAAGGAGGGTACAGGGCAAAAGAAGACGAACAGCAGAGGGGCTAAGGATCTTGGAGATGGGAAAAGGGCCAATAAAACGGGGGGGGGGAGTTTGTGGGACTCCACCCGGAGGGGCAGATCCTGAGTGGACAGCCATACCCTCTGCCCGAGAAGATACCGGGGAACCGCGGTCCAGTGGCTGTCCGCCTGTCCTCGATACCTGGAGGTGGTGTTGAGAAGAGCCGACCGGGCTCTCTTCCAGGTACGGCGACAGCGGCGGACGAACATCTGGGCCGAGGGTATGCCGACCTCTTCCTCTTGCTCCGAGAAGATACCGGGGAGCCGCGGTCCAGTGGCTGTTCGCCTGTCCTCGATACCTGGAGGTGGTGTTGAGAAGAGCCGACCGGGCTCTATTTTCCAGGTACGGCGACAGCGGCGGACGAACATCTGGACCGAGGGTATGCCGACCTCTTCCTCTTGCTCCGGGAAGAGCGGGGGTTGATATCCCAGGGAACACTCAAAAGGCGAGAGACCAGTGGCAGAGCAGAGAAGGGTGTTGCGGGCGTACTCAACCCACACGAGTGGTTGGCTCCAGGTGGTGGGGTTGGCGGAGACAAGGCAGTGAAGTGTCGTCTCCAGGTCCTGATTGGCTCCCTCCGACTGGCCGTTAGACTGGGGGTGGAACCCGGAGGACAGGCTGGCCGACGACCCAATGAGCATGCAGAACGCCTTCCAGAACTGTGTCGAGAACTGAGGACCCGGTCGGACACCATGTCCACCGGGAGTGCATGGATCCGGAAGACGTGCTGCACCATGAGCTGGGCTGTCTCTTTGGCAGAGGGTAGTTTGGGGAGAGGAATGAAATGGGCAGCTTTGGAAAACCAGTCCACCACAGTAAGGATGACGGTATAGCCATCAGATGGGGGGGACCAGTGACGAGGTCCAGGGATGTGTGTGACCAGGGACAGTGAGGGACAGGAAGGGGTTGAAGGAGACCAGCCACAGGTTGCCGAGGAGTCTTATTCTGTGCACAGATCGTGCAGGTATCGACGAACGCGGAGACGTCAGGGACGAAGGTAGGCCACCAAAAGCGTTGTCGCACAAAGGCCAGGGTCCGGTGGGAACCTGGGTGGCAGGTAAGCCTGGAGGAGTGGGCCCACTCCAGGACCGAGGGGCGGACAGCATCAGGAACAAACAGCCGGTTGTCTGGGTCCCCCCCCGGGGTTCAGCTGGGAATGCTGCACCTCACGTACCTGCTTCTTAATTCTCCAGCTGAGAGCCGCCGCCAGACACGAGGTGGGGAGGATGGTCTCGGGATCCGATGGGGTAGCCGCGGGGCTATAGCGGCGTGAGAGCGCATCCGGGTTGATATTCTTGGAACCCGGGTGGTAGAAGAGGGAGAAGTTAAACTGGGTGAATAGCAGGGCCCACCTAGCTTGCTTGGAATTGAGACGTTTGGTGGCATCTTCACCGTGAGAAGCTCACGATTCCCCACATCGTAATTCCTCTCCGTGGCGTTAAGACGATGGGAGAAGAAGGCGCAGGGATGCAGCTTGAGGTCTAGGGCAGAACATTGGGACAGGACAGCCCCTACTCCGACATCCGAAGTGTCGGTCTCCGCCACGAACTGACGGGACGGGTCAGGATGAACTAATATGGGAGATGTGGTGAAGAGGTGTTTGAGGTCCCAGAGCGCCCGGTCCGCAGCTGGGGACCACGTGAACGGAACCTTGGGAGAGGTGAGTGCAGACAGGGGAGAAGCCAGGGTGCTATAACCCCGGATAAAGCGGCGATAAAAGCCGCTGTAGTAACTTCCGGGCATCCTCTCTCTCAGACAATGGAGAATCGAAAACCTTCTTCACCTCGTCCATGACCTCCTCCAGACTGAAGCATACGGCAGACTGTTGTTCCCACACTGCTGTAGCCCAGGCGAGAGCCCTCCCGGACATTAGCGTGATGAGGTACGCTATCTTCGAGCGGTCCGAGGGGAAGGAGGAGGGCTGCAGCTCAAAGATGAGGGAACACTGAGCGAGAAACGCCCGACAGGTTCCCGACTTTCCAGCGAAGCGTTCCGGTGGAGGTAAGCGGGGTTCTCGGGAAGCCGGGGTGGCCAGGAGAGACACGCTGTTGACAGCTGGGTTACTGAGGGGCTGGGAGGTTACCATCGTGGTAGGCTGCCTAACAGACCCCTCGTGGAATTGCTCCAGCAATGTATTCAACGCGCGGTCATGGCGTTTGGCCAAGGTCTGAAAACCCTCTATAAGACCACGCAGCAACTCCTCGTGCCTCCCAATGGTGGCTCCTTGGGAGGAGACGGCATTATGGAGCTGGTCCGAGTCTGCTGGGTCCGTCATGGCCAGTTCGTACTATCAAGGCTCAGGATAAGACCCAGATGCAGACAGTTCGAAATAGCAAAACGTTTATTTACAAAAACAGGGGGCAGGCAAACGACAGGTCAATGGCAGGCAGAGGTCAGTAATCCAGAGCAGAGTCCGAAAGGCACAGAAATGGCAGGCAGGCTCAGGGTCTGGGCAGGCAGAGGTCGGTAATCCAGAACAGTGTCACAAGGTACAGAACGGCAGGCAGGCTCAGGGCAGGCAGAATGGTCAAAACCGGAAAACAGGGACTAGAGCAAAACAGGAGTACGGGAAATGCGGGTAAGCTTGACAAGACTTACTGGCAACAGAAAACATTGGTATAAATATACAAGGGATAATAGGGACAAATGGGAGACACCTGGTGAAGGGTGGAGACAAGCACAAGACAGGTGAAACCGATCAGGCTGTGACAAGAAGTATGGAGGTAGTTTTGTGCCAACATAAATATGGGGTTGAAAATTTGTCCAAAAAACTAAAATATATCCTGAGCTTTCTTATATCTCCAAGAAAGAGGACACTTCAAATTATTTTTCCTTATGATTTATTTTTTGATGGTCTTTTTGCCATTTATTATATAAAACAACATAATCAAATCAAATGTTATTGGTCACATACACGTGTTTAGCAGATGTTACTGCGGGTGTAGCGAAATGCTTGTGTTTCTAGCTCTGACAGTGCAGTAATATCTAACAAGTAATATCTAACAATTTCAAAACATATACCCAATACACACAAATCTAAGTAAAGCAATTGAATTAAGAATATATAAATAAATATATGGACGAGCAATGTCAGAGCAGCATAGACTAAGATACAGTAGAATAGTATAAAATACAGTATATACATTTGAGATGAGTAATGCAAGATATGTAAACTGGGCTCCCTGCCTGTGCCATTAAACCCCTACAACTCATCCAGAATGCCGCAGCCCGTCTGGTGTTCAACCTTCCCAAGTTCTCTCACGTCACCCCGCTCCTCCGCACACTCCACTGGCTTCCAGTTGAAGCTCGCATCTGTTACAAGACCATGGTGCTTGCCTATGGAGCTGTGAGGGGATCGGCACCTCTGTACCTTCAGGCTCTGATCAGTCCCTACACCCAAACGAGGGCATTGCGTTCATCCACCTCTGGCCTGCTGGCTCCCCTTCCTCTGCGGAAGCATAGTTCCCGCTCAGCCCAGTCAAAACTGTTCGCTGCTCTGGCACCCCAATGGTGGAACAAGCTCCCTCACGACGCCAGGACAGCGGAGTCACTCACCACCTTCCGGAGACATTTGAAACCCCACCTCTTTAAGGAATACCTGGGATAGGATAAAGTAATCCTTCTACCCCGTCGCCCCCCCCAAAAAAAAAAAATAATTAATAAATAAATAAAAAACATATTGTAAAGTGGTTATCCCACTGGCTATAGGGTGAATGCACCAATTTGTAAGTCGCTCTGGATAAGAGCGTCTGCTAAATGACGTAAATGTAAATGTAAACATTATTAAAGTGACTAGTGTTCCATTTCTTAAAGTGGCCAGTGATTTCTAATCTATGTACAGTATATAGGCAGTAGCCTCTAATGTGCTAGCAAAGGCTATTGAACAGTCTGATGGCTTTGCGATAGCGGGGTGAACAGGCAGTGGCTCGGGTGGTTGTTGTCCTTGATGATCTTTTTGGCCTTTCTGTGACATCGGGTGCTGTAGGTGTCCTGGAGGGCTGGTAGTTTGCCCCCAGTGATGCGTTGGGCAGACCGCACCACCCTCTGGAGAGCCCCACAAGAGATTGTCTGTTCCATTATCACATCCTGTACCATTACTTAAGTTTCAGAATGAAGTTGTTGTGCTCAAAGTATGTGGGGCAATAATAAATACTCCTTTGGGCCACAGGCAATTTCATGTTCAGACATGCCCCAGTCTGACACTGCCATCAACCACCATCAATTCAGAGTGACCTGTATCTTCTCGTGATAGCCTTCAAACATTGAGACGAGGCCCATTTGGCTGGTGAAAAGTGTGAAATGGCACACTTCGCTCGGCCCCGTCTTTGTTGTGGAATGGCTTTAACAGAGGGATCCCAGGCATGGTGTGAACCCCCCCACCCCCACAAAGACACGCACACACACACACACACACACAAAGCCCCTCCCCCTGCGCACACACACTCTCACTCCCTCCCTCCCACACACCAGTCTGTCTATACAGCACTCGCCCTGCCCACTTCTCCCTCAGTATCTGCCTGACTTCAGCAAGGAGCACACCACCACACCGTCTGCTTTGGATTACACATTCACCATCACACAGGGAATATAATACAGGACGTCTACAGAGGAGTGTACAGCCCCAACAACAGTAGAGCAACATGGGGAGCAGCATGTCATGTGTTCCCCAACACAACTTCAGGTTCTCCAGCAAGAGTTTCATACGCAGGAACAGGTAAGGAAGGAAGAACGATCCCTCATAAAACACATCTTCAACTCTGTATTTTCACTGTACTTCTGGTGTTTGTTCAAGACAGAGCCTAAATGTCATACATGTCTGGCTCATTCGTTGTGGTGTGTTATTTTAGACTTGGCTGTTTCAGCTGGAGGGAAATCCTGGTATTTCACAGCGTTTGAGCTGTATGGTTTAAATGGAGGTTGTGAGGTTTATGGGGTCAGAGTCAGGATCACATAGGGGGTACATGAGAGCACATGAGCAGTGATATCTTTCTGACTGTGTGAACACCATAATTACAACTGTGTTTAAAACTGTATGTGTGTACTGCAGTTACCATTTGCCTTATTTCCATCTAATCTGATGTGTCGGTTGTCAGATAATATGGTTCCCTTCTCTTATCAGGATCTAAGCCCCAATAGAATAGTATAGAATTGAATAGACTGGTTCGAATAGAATAGGAACACTGCCGGGACATGAAGAGTCAATATCCTGGTCATGAAATAATTATCTTGTATGGGTTGGACGACTGCTCAAGTATTGATTAGCAGTGTTGTAAGCTTATGCTACTTTAATGAACTATCAGTATAAATAAATCAAGACTTTCTGCTTTTTCTTATGGGAGATTCCACGCCAGCGGGAGCAGAACATATTTTTGATATCTCAGATTGTTCTGGCAATTCTCACATAGAAACTTCATTGGGAGGAAGGATGTTTGACATGCTTTTTTAGATTTGTATCACAAACAATTGATTTTTTTATCATGATGAGAGTGTCCATTTTATGCCCTTTCTAGACTTTTTATATGCCTTATGATCCATCAACTGTACATGATACAGACAACATCTTGGAGTCATACTCCTTATAGTGTGCTCTAACATATGGATTATGTCTAGATTCTGAAATATACATTTTCACATTTATTTACTTAATATGAATATCTCAAAACTACCCTTTTTGGTTTTGTTCATTTTAAGACATTGTTTGAAACAATATACTCTACAAGTACATCACATTTCCAGAGTGGGCTCTCTCTGACCCTCTCTCTCCACGCACGCAGGTGATTTGATTGTTCAACTTGGAACAATAACATCAGTGTCCTCACTCCCTCTATGTCCTGCTGTCTGTGTGTTAGGGAAACAGGCCAGGTTCAGTTCAGGTATTCCCTACAGAGCCAAGCGATTGAATGTGAATGCCAATCCAGTGACACAAAGAATGCTAGGTTCGCAGCTACGTGTCTATTATCTGCATCAGACAGTCAGTGTACACAACTTAATTTTTGTCATTTAGCAGACGCTCTTATCCAGAGCGACTTACAGGAGCAATTAGGGTTAAGTGCCTTGCTCAAGGGCACATCGACAGATTGTTCACCTAGTCGGCTCGGGGATTAGAACCAGCGACCTTTTGGTTACTGGCACAACGCTCTTAACCACTAAGCTACCTGCCGCCCTGTTCAGAACTCAAAGAACAAGAACCTGCAAAATAGCGATCTCATTATTTGATGATTGGTTGATGCTTGCCAGTCATGTTAGTCAGTCATCACATACTGATCTGAAGTTGATTCCCACATAGCACAACAAAGATATTGTTCGCGCTAACGACATTCAGATTGGACACAGGGAGATAGACTCGAGGGAGCTTGTAAAAGTTGACTCCCTCTGTTATCAACGCACCGGAAAAGCTTAGCTATAAAGATGTGACACTAATGATAACAGATGGGGGTCAGTCGTGACAATGGAAGACATTGAAGCCTGATTGATCTATTCATGCCCTGCCTATCTCAGACACAAGCCCTGGTTGTTCTGCTCAGTTCAATTGGTGATATTGAACGGAACTGATGAGAGAGTTCCTGGTCAATTGAGATCACACGATGAGAAACAAACCATGTTTCGACGTCATTAAGCTGTCAAGAAAAAAAAGAGCAAAGGTTGGATCGCGATGGGAATTTACTCACTCGGAGAAACCAGCTAAAAAGTCCAGATTTACAAAGCGACACCAAGCAGTCGTTTTACACTCCTCACACTTTCAAACCAAAAACCAGACAAGAGAACTCTTCAGAAAGAAACACATCTGTCTTGAACTCATTAAAAAAACAAATCTGCCATTGGGAACCTAACTGGTAATACAGCAAGCAGATAGGCTAGGCTACATTTACATTTTAGTCATTTAGCAGACGCTCTTACCCAGAGCGACTTACAGTTAGTGAGTGCATACATTTTCATACTGGCCCCCCATGTGAATCGAACCCACAACCCTGGCGTTGGAAGCGCCATGCTCTACCAACTGAGCTACACGGGATTGTATGGTAAACATGGGAGAGCGAGTTCTAACACATGCTTCTCTCCCCATTCCCTCCCCTCCCGAGCAGCAGTCGCTTGTTCCGTAAGAATTATCCCCAGGAAGGACAGGAGAAGTCCAACAGCATCATCAATATTCTCTGCACTGTCACCCCGAGGAAGGTAAGGACTGCTGAAAATATGCCTCTCTCTCTACCATAGACATATTTCATTAACATACACAAATATTCCATGTCTAATTGTCTCATCTCACCATATCAGACAAACACACTTACTATGTCCATACCTGTATACTGTATACAGTGGCTTGCGAAAGTGGCGTTGCAGACTCTGAAGCCTTTCAGAACAGGTGTATATATACTGAGATCATGTGACAGAACATGTGACACTTAGATTGCACACAGGTGGACTTTATTTAACTAATTATGTGACTTCTGAAGGTAATTGGTGCACCAGATCTTATTTAGGGGCTTCATAGCAAAGGGAACCTAATATGCACGCACCACTTTTCTGTTATTTATTTTTTAGAATTCTTTGAAACAAGTTATTTTTTTTATTTCACTTCACCAATTTTGACTATTTTGTGTATGTCCATTACATGAAATCCAAATAAAAATCAATTTAAATTACATGTTGTAATGCAACAAAATAGGAAAAACGCCAAGGGGGATGAATACTTTTGCAAGGCACTGTATATCTATCTAAAATTAGCTATCCTTCTGTCCTGTAGGAACCAGAAAAGTGTTCTCCTATAGGGACAACCAAATAACCCTTTAAGAAAAAACATTACCTCTACATTAGTCTTGTCTTAACAACCAAACTTATTTAACCTTTTACTGCAGTGGGCTAAATAAGGGTCACACAGAATGATTCTTGGTAGTCTTAAACAAATCTACTTTGAAACAAAAGTACACACTTCACACACATGGTTATGGGCTTTTAAAAAATAAGACACCTGTACCATGTCAGATGTAGAATTAAAATGTATTCAATTTTGAGTTTGCATCCCAATCTTACATTTTATATACAGTTCATCACAGAAGACTGAAATATAACAAAACTGTTTGACATAGAAACACTGAATATTCGTCATGATAAAAAAAAAAACTGTTATTAATGATGTAAATATGATAAATATTAATAACATTCCACCCATTGGGCCAAAGAGGGCGCTTCTGGTCATTGACTGCAGGAAAGGGCTATGTAAGTTTGTTGTGTACAGCGGTGTAATGTTCACTGACGTGATTGCCGGTTGCAGGAAATGACCCATAAAGACCTGCAGGCGATCGAGAACGTTAAGTGGGACCCTCCGTTCCCTTACGACCCGGTCAGTGGCTGGAAGAAGAGCAGCATCAATGTCAAGAACTACGGCAGGATGGTCCACCATTCTAAAGTCCGTTTCCGCTTTCTCCACTGCCAGGTGAGACATACCTACACACAAAGACATACACACAGAGACATACACACAGAGACATGCCCACACACACCAACTTGGTCTCAGGGCAATTCGTATTATTCTGTACATAAATCTGTGATACTCCATTTAGTATGATATGTTACATTACATTAAGTTCTATTATGAATGGAATAACGGTTGTATAATATCATATGATTTATAGTATTATACGTATTTCACTGAGACCAGGTTGCTTTTAGCGTTATAACAACAAAATGAGAATGTCTGAAGTAACTATACCATTAGTAGGTATCATATGTCTTGGAGGTTCTCAGAAATACGTAAAGTATGTTTTGTATGGCTCTGATGACAGGCCATGCGAGCACACACAGACACACACACACACACTTATACAGCGTTACCTCAAGTCACTTTATATACACTACATGACCAGAAGTATGTGGACATCTCATTCCAAAATCATGGGTATTAATATGGAGTTGGTCATGTAGTGTATATACTTTGTTGCTATAACAGCCTCCACTCTTCTGGGAAGGCTATCAACTAGATGTTGGAACATTGCTGCGGGGACTTGCTTCCATTCAGCCACAAGAGCATTAGTGAGGCCAGGCACTGATGTTGGGCGATTAGGCCTGGCTCGCAGTAGGCGTTCCAATTCATCCCAAAGATGTTCGATGGGGTTGAGGTCAGGGCTCTGTGGAGGCCAGTTAAGTTCTTCCACACCGATCTCGACAAACCATTTCTGTATGGACCTCGCTTTGTGCACAGGGGCATTGTCATGCTGAAACAGGAAAGGGCCTTCCCCAAACTGTTGCCACAAAGTTGGAAGCACAGAATCGTCTAGAATGTCATTGTATGCTGTATCGTTAATATTTCCCATCACTGGAACTAAGGGGCCTAGCCCGAACCATGAAAAACAGCCCTAGACCATTATTCCTCCTCCACCAAACTTCACAATTGCCGCTATGCATTGGGGCAGGTAGCGTTCTCCTGGCATCCGCCAAACCCAGATTCGTCCGTCGGACTGCCAGATGTTGTAGCGTGATACATCACTCCAGAGAACGCGTTTCCACTGTCCATTGGCAGCGAGATTTACACCAGTCCAGCCGACGCTTGGCATTGCACATGGTGATCTTAGGCTTGTGTGCGGCTGCTCGGCCATGGAAACCCATTTCATGAAGCTCCCGAAGAACAGTTCTTGTGCTGACGACGGACAGTTATTGTGCTGACGTTTCTTCCAGAGGCACTTTGGAACTCGGTAGTGAGTGTTGCAACCGAGGACATGCGATTTTTACGTGCTATGCACATCAGCACTCTGCGGTCCCATTCTGTGAGCTTGTGTGGCCTACCACTTCGCGCCTGAGCTGTTGTTGCTCCTAGACATTTCCACATCACATTAACTGCACATACAGTTGACCTGGCCTGCTCTAGCAGGGCAGAAATGTGATGAACTGACTTGTTGGAAAGGTGGCATCCTATGACGGTGCCACGTTGAACGTCACTGAGCTCTTCAGTAAGGCCATTCTACTGCCAATGTTTGTCTACGGAGATTGCATGGCGGTGTACTCGATTTTATACACCTGTCAGCAACGGGTGTGGCTGAAATAGCCGCATCCACTAATTTGAAGGGGTGTCCACATACTTTTGTGTATATATAGTGTATTTAACTAACTACATTAATGAAAAAATGACACAGCACAATAAACATATCTCCACACAGTCATTGTGGTTAATGAGGTATTTAAACAAGCCTCAGCCCCACAGTGAAACAGCGTGTTAGTCACCCGGACGGGAGGCAAACAAAACAAACAGGTGGAGGGGACAGGATGTAGCCTATGCTCTGTGGCAGTATGAAGCGCTTAGCTAACGCTTAGCTACATTGACGCTGTGACCGGCGGTGATTAATCAAAACAGTGTTCAGTTTAGGGGACCTGTGTTTGAACACGCTGAGCTCTGAGGGACCAGGAAACACCTCCCTGAGACAAACACAGGGCTGATCTCAGAACAGGTATATGGGAAAACAGGTGCCCAACCGTGGGAATCTGTCACAGATGCAACCATGCTGTCAAGAAAAGAGGGAGAGAGAAAAAAAGGTTGAAAGAATGGACTGTTGGATGAGGTCATAGGGGAAAGAACACATTGTTTGGTAACTCAATACAATGCCGAACGTAAAGCGAGGAAGTATTGCTTCACTGTTTTGTTGAAAAAGAGGTGAACCCTAAAATAGTTGAAGGCTTGTCAAATGTCAGGAAGTTATTGTAAATCACAAGTCCTCATAATAACACAAATCCTCATAATCCAAGTCCCAGCACACCACTTCCTATAGGTGTAAAATGACAGTCAAATCAACGTTGACAGTATTATAGGATCGTTAATCAATCAATTTTCAATCAATTTTATTTTATATAGCCCTTCTTACATCAGCTAATATCTCGAAGTGCTGTACAGAAACCCAGCCTAAAACCCCAAACAGCTAGTAATGCAGGTGTAGAAGCACGGTGGCTAGGAAAAACTCCCTAGAAAGGCCAAAACCTAGGAAGAAACCTAGAGAGGAACCAGGCTATGAGGGGTGGCCAGTCCTCTTCTGGCTGTGCCGGGTGGAGATTATAAGAATAAGACCAGCCCGTTAGAAACACAGGATGTTGTTGACAGGATGCTGATTTGGAGATTGATTCATCATGACATTATGCTCGTCTCAAATGGCACCCTATTCCCATTCAGTGCACTACTTCTGACCAGGGCCCATACGCTCTGGTCAAAAGTAGTGCAATTTATAGGGAATAGGGTGCTATTTAGGACACATCCATTGCACTGGGTCAAGACGCCACTCCTTTTGATCATCAGAGAAAAAGAGTGCAGAGGTCTGGGTAGAAACAAAGACTATGTTGCCCCTCAGGACCACTGTAATAGACATATAGTCATGAAGTGATATTCCAGCTGGTGTTATTAGACAAGCTAATAGGAGACTTGATCATGTAAAGATTATAGTGTTATACTGTTCTCGCTTCTAGTTCAAGACCTTAAATCCTGCATAGATTGGTTTGACGATATCTGCTATGACCTCACCCTCTCTCTCTCTCTCTCTCTCTCTCTGCAGGATGTGCATGACTGCTACCTGGACCTCTTCCAGACACACCTTCATTTTGTCTCCAACAACACAACTGGACTCACCTACCAGGTGAGGCTTTCCAACCATCTGTTTTTCAAAGGCTGACATTATGTTATTTATGGAGAGATTGCTGTCAAAATGTTGTAAACGAATGAGTGATGATCGCAAATCGCTGAAATGGAGAGGACATTTGTACTATGACACAGTAGTTTCAGTGCAGTGATTGTAAGTCACTCTGTATAAGAGCATCCGCTAAATGACTAAAATGTAAAGGCTACATCGTTTTCAATCTCTGTTGTGCCTCTAGACACGCGTTCCCTGCCAACAGCTTGTGTGTTGGTAAACATAGTGTGTATGATTCTGTCTCCTTAACCTGTCTCGCAAAACTATGAGCAGTCATTAATCACTGTGGTACAGTGTCTATGTTTGTTAGCATTAGACTTGCACCAGACTCAGTGACTGCTGGGAAGCTGCTGGAGCATTAGTGGATATTAGTCATTGAGTAAATGATAACAAATGTAAGGCCTAATACAATCACAGATGTACTTGGCTGGCTTTAGTTTCACGCCAACTAATAGTGATATTTGCGTAAATTAGAAATGTAATTAGATTGAAATCTCTTACGTCGCTGTCGGACGAAAACCTTGTATCTCCAAAACGGAAACAAATGATGATCATGAAATCACCCAACTTCAGAAGCTATTTTGAAACAAAAATCTCTGTCCTGGAGTCATTAAATGTACATAAGGGGAGGGACTGATGTCAATTCATATAGGTTCGAAAATTGTATTGTTCATTAAGTTTACACAGAATGAGAAAAAAAATATCAAATTTGGCAAAAATTAAGTTATGATGTACAGTACGCTTGAAAAACTGTGTACCCCATCCTTTCTATATAGTATATTTCTATGGTCCCGACAATGATACTGTATGATGAAATGGAATGATTGAACGATTGAGATTTGACTTTTGTTTTGTGCTGTGCAGGGGACTCTTCCTCTGAAAGAGCTCACCATCTGCAACCTGCAGCAAAAGTGTAACTACAGCCAACCTCAGGAATTTGCCTTCCAGATCAACGGTGAGTTGGCCTTTTACTTGAAAGGAAAAAACGATTCACTTCATGAGCTAGTGGTATTCAGAACTGGGACAGCATGGAGTGCTGAGATGTTGCAATCGTCTGTTTTATCTTTTCTATTGACTATAGCTAATCAGTCTGTGTTGAGTTGCCATTGGATCGTCTTGTAGGCTATTTATAGTTGTTTATGATTCACAGACTAACTTCAAGCTGCTCTGTAACTCAGTGGTGTGGTAGGCAAGGTTTTATTCTCAACAATTGAGACAAAGAAAATCTTGTTCAGAAATGTAGGAATGTTGGTTTGCATTTGCATAAAACCACCAGTATTGTAGTGACTAAATGCACCTCTTCTTTCAACCAGTCTCAAAGGTACTTGAGATGCGTGCGCATAACTCGACTGTCACGGAAATCTTGTATTACTGTCAATGGATGACGTGTGCAAAAAATTGACATTAAGCGCACGGTTCTCAGGTTTCGTTTCTCTCTCTGCAAAGACAGACAGAGCCCACATTCACTTTCACGATCCCAAGCCGAACATCACACGTAATTTTCAACTGGTGGCGTTTCCTATGTTCCCCGACATTCCGGTGATTCAAAAGTGCCATGACCCCTTTCACCTCCCCTCAACCCTAAGACTAACTAGAGTCACCCCTCTCCACCCTCGGTCAGGGGGCCAAGCCTCTCTTGAAGGCCCCACTTGTTATATGACAGGTGCCCCTGAACTCGCTCAGCTGTCGAGGCAGAAAGGCCAGGGCTCACTCTCAGCCCTGTGAAGAAGTACAATCTATAGCACATTCCAGTTGCACCCTACTTAACGCCTACTAGTTTGTCCCCTTAGGATCTGGGCCCGTATCCACAAACATCTCAAAGTAGGAGTGCTGATCTAGGGTCTGTCCATGTAATCTTATTAATTATTATCTTGAAAGCATAACTGATCCTAGATCAGTACTCCTACTCTGAGAGGCTTTGCCCTGATCTCCAAATGTTCGAGGACTTTATTATCAACTTCACTGTGTCTTTGATAATGATGACCGAAAGTAGTTGTATGCTGAATTTGAGCATGGTTGCCATATCTGATGTGCCTTAGCCAGCTTATCTATCGTCTGTTCTATGGCATGACAATGAAGGTCAGAGGAGTTGGCTAAAGTACAGACATACCTGGCAACCGGGCTAGAATTGGAACGCTTTTGCGATTGAAATGTGTTGATAATGGGATCTTCGTCGTTTCTCTGAATTCAACATGACACTAATACGATCATTTTGTAGACACATTCTTTATTCTTTATTTGTATTTCTTTATAATTCCGATCATGTTATTGAAATGGGAGAGATCTCCACTATCAAAACGTTTTCTTTGTTACACATGGCCAAAACATACTTCACATTCAGAGATATTTCTTGGAACAAACTGATTTAAAAAGTATTATGTTTCAGATGTTTTCCCTGTTCTTAGAGAGCCTTTATTTACATAGAGGGCGGCTGCAGTGCACTTGACTGGAAACACATGTAGAGTTAGCATGACAAAACTCTGAGTCAAGTGAGAGATTGTGCTCAGCAGCGATATCTCGGAATGAAAATCTTTCACATCTTCCTCATTGCTACACTGATGAGTAAGCTTTACTGTAAGCACTAGCAGGAGTTGACTTAGCATGACGGATAGGCACACGTACACTCCCGAATACTGCCCTAAAAAGTCCCGGGAAGTTCCTACAAAGGTTTAGTTAGGGTCATGTCGCAACAGTCATAACTTGAGTAAGTCTGTTTATTCATCATATTTTTGTATTCTAATAGAGATAGATTTGAGAGGGCAACACAGCCAGGAAAGAGTGGCGAAGGGAAGGGGATGCTGGACACCCCGGCCTCTAGGGGGAATGGGCTCAGAAGTCCGGAGTCGACAGCGTTACCCCTAGTCCGGACTCTCGCACTCCCATAAGTCAGTTAATAACATTTCATTTTTGCCCTTGATCATGACACTCCCTCGATTTAGGCATTTTCCCACGGGTCAAGTGAGGACAGAGAAAGCCCTAAAGAGGGCTTGACTGGTTGTTTCATGAACCTAGGCCTATTGTTCCTGGCTGTGGGGCGGCAGATAGCTTAGTGGTTAAGAGCGTTGTGCCAGTAACCGAAAGGTCGCTGGTTCTAATCCCCGAGCCGACTAGGTGAAAAATCTGTCGGTGTGCCCTTGAGCTAATTGCTCCTGTAAGTCGCTCTGGATAAGAGCGTCTGCTAAATGACAAAAATGTAATGTTCTGACCTGTCCACCTTATTAGTGGATGCTGATGTTATTAAGTGTTATTAAGGCTGGAATGAATAGAAAGAAAATCAACAAATAAGAACAACAAGGCTGTACATTTCCTGCAATTATTCCCAGTTGGCCATGGGGTGGAGAGAAATCTGTTCAGTTTTAAAGCTAATGCAAATCAAAAAATGTTGCTATGACTTATGTCATGTTAATGATATCTGAGTGAGAGTGACTAACAAAATCAATGGGGGCCCCATGGAGGTCAGGGCCCCTGGGCACATGCCCTGCGTGCCCGGTCGGTATTCGGCCATGATTACTACAAGTTTAGATATCTGGCTAGACTAACTTACTCATCTAAAAATTGTTAGCTGTCATTGCTAATTGAGTGACTGTCTGTAACTGACATAACAAGAGAAAACGGAATGAAAGAGGCTATCTCGCCTGTTATCTCTGGTATGTGTGGGGCTGATAAAGGGAGATTCCAGCTCTTTTCACATCAGGTCGTGTAGGCTACATTCCTCTTGGGAAGGACGGCAGTCCGGAGGGAGGTGGGCTTGCTTCCCCACTAGCTGAGCTGTTAGGAGGCTAAAGAGAGCAGGGGCCATGTGTGTCAAGCGTCTCAAAGTAGAAGTGGTGATTTATGACCAGTGTTACCTTTTAGATCATAATGAATAAGATCACATGGACATGGGGGACCTGATCCTAGATCAGCAGTCATGCTCTGAGACGCTTTATGAATACCGGCGCAGGTCACGCACTCTCTCCTGTAATGGTTTACATGTACAGTGCATTCGGAAAGTATTCAGACCTCTTGACTTTTTCCACATTTTCTTACGTTACAGCCTTATTCTAAAAATCTACACACAATACCCCATAATGACAAAGTGAAAACAGGTTTTTAGAAATGTGTGAAAATGTATAAAAAATATAAAAATAAAGAAGTACCTTATTTACCTAAGTATTCAGACCCTATGCTATGAGACTCGAAATTGAGCTCAGGTGCATCCTCTTTCCATTGATCATAATAATATGCCATTTAGCAGACGCTTTTATCTAAAGCAACTTACAGTCATGCGTGCATACATTTTTTTGTGTATGGGTGGTCCCGGGGATCGAACCCACTACCTTGGCGTTACAAGCGCCGTGCTCTACCAGCTGAGCTACAGAGGACCACGTCCTTGAGATGTTTCTACAACTTGATTTCAGTCCACCTGTGGTGAATTCAATTGAATGGACATGATTTGGAAAGGCACACACCTGTCTATATAAGGTCCCACAGTTGACAGTGCATGTCAGAGTAAAAACCAAGCCATGAGGTCGAAGGAATTGTCCGTAGAGCTCCGAGACAGGATTGTGTCGAGGCACAGATCTGGGGAAGGCTACCAAAACATTTCTGCAGCATTGAAGGACCCCAAGAACACAGTGGCCTCCATCATTCTTAAATGGAAGAAGTTTGGAACCACCAAGACTCTTAATAGAGCTGGCCGCCCGGCCAAACTGAGCAGTCAGGGGAGAAGGGCCTTGGTCAGGGAGGTGACCAAGAACCCGATGATCACTCTAACAGAGCTCCATAGTTCCTCTGTGGAGATGGGAGAATCTTCCAGAAGGACAACCATCTCTGCAGCTCTCCACCAATCAGGCCTTTATGGTAGAGTGGTCAGACAGAAGCCACTCCTCAGTAAAAGGCACATGACAGCCCGCTTGGAGTTTGCCAAAAGGCACCTAAAGGAAACAAGATTCTCTGGTCTGATGAAACCAAGATTGAACTCTTTGGCCTGAATGCCAAGCGTCATGTCTGGAGGAAACCTGGCACCATCCCTACGGTGAAGCATGGTGGTGGCAGCATCATGCTGTGGGGATGTTTTTCAGCGGCAGGGACTGGGAGACTAGTCAGGATCAAGGGAAAGATGAACGGAGCAAAGTACAGAGAGATCCTTGATGAAAACCTGCTCCAGAGCTCTCAGGACCTCAGACTGGGGCGAAGGTTCACCTTCCAACAGGACAACGACCCTAAGCACACAGCCAAGACAACGCAGGAGTGGCTTCGGGACAAGTCTCTGAATGTCCTGGAGTGGCCCAGCCAGACCCCGGACTTGAACCCGATCGAACATCTCTGGAGAGACCTGAAAATAGCTGTGCAGCGACGCTACCCATCCAATTTGACAGAGCTTGAGAGGATCTGCAGAGAAGAATGGGAGAAACTCCCCAAATACAGGTGTGCCAAACTTGTAGCGTCATACCCAAGAAGACTCGAGGCTGTAATCGCTGCCAAAGGTGCTTCAACAAAGTACTGAGTAAAGGGTCTGAATACTTATGTAAATGAGATATTTCAAATATTTTGTTTTTTTTGCAAAGAAAATCTAAAAACCAGTTTTTGCTTAGTCATTATGTGGTATTGTGTGTAGATTAATTAGATTTGTAAAAAAATGTTTTTATTCATTTTAGAATAAGGCTGTAATGTAATAAAATGTAGAAAAAGTAAAGGGGTCTGAAAACGTTCTGAATGCACTGTATGTCAATGGTTTCACACGTAACCAAACCTGGTTTGACTCTACAAGGGATCTTCTGTGGAAGTTTGACAGAATGTGTCATTAACATGACAGGGAGCTCTACTTATTATTATATATATTTTTTTTACATAATTTCTTTCTGAAATAGTGTTAAACCCAAAATCATGATTTACCGGCGATGACAAACTGCCATTGCCATGACATAGATCTTTCTATTTGTAAATAGATAGGGTAGGGCTTTAGCTGGAAGCGCTGGTGGCCGGCTACTTCCCTTTTGACTCCTCTGACACCATGATCTTTGACCCCTGCAGGTGTCAGCCTGAACCCCATCATTGTCTACTGTTCCAACCAGGAGGAGATCGACCTGTGGTTTGGCCTGCTCAAAGAACACATCGAGATCAACGGGGGCACCCCCATTGCACCTCTCGAGACCTACACCAGGGTTAAGGTAATAAAATAATACTGTTTCATTTGTATGGCAGTGCAGATGGAATTGAAGGAAAGGAGACCAGTTGAGTAGGCCAAAAAGTAGTCCATCAACAGGATGTGTTGAGTCATGACTGTCTCTCCCTGAGGGCATCATGATCCCAGGGAGTGGTCATGACTGTGACCGCACCACAACCACATCACTAGACTCACATCTGCACTAGGTAAAAGTATGACTACACCCACAGGTGTGGAAAAGGCTGATCACATACATTAAATAGGTGATGAAATACAAGTATAAGGGCAGCTACACTAGCACGTTTGACCAATGCAATGTTCTGAGAATGAAAAGCAAAGAAGAAAATCATTCATGCTATATTGCTTCTGTATCACCTCCAGCAGTGACAGCTGGTGTAGGAACAATTTATGTTCCATTATAAACTGGGGGGTTTGAGCCCTGAGTGCTGATTGGCTGACAGCCGTGGTATATTACTGCTGTAATTACGTTGGTAACCAGTTTATAATAGCAATAAGGCACCTCGGGGGTTCGTGGTATATGCCTAAGGTATACGGCTAAGGGCTGTATCCAGGCACTCCTGTTTATCCTTCGTAACTGGTGGGGTAAAGTTGATTATTTCCATGCCTCGCTAATGTAAACATGTCTACCTGTTTCTAGCAGAAAGTAAAGGAGAGCACGGAGGGGAGAGAGGAGCTGAGGAACTCTATCAGTAAAGAGCCCATCTATGAGTGGGAGGGTTCTCAGCGCGAGAGTCTGGGGCCCATCACCTACGTGACCAAAGTCCACCTGCAGCACCTCCCATGCCAGGTACATCACCATTCACCTTTTTGTGCTTTATGAAGCGTCTATGACACATTATAACCTGTCACTGAAACATTATAACCCATCACTGAAACATTATAACCTGTCACTGCAACATTATAGCCTGTCACTGAAACATTATAACCCTTTACTGAAACATTATAACCGGTCTCTGACACATTATAATCTGTCAATGAAACATTATGATCTCTCACTGAAACATTATAACTTGACAGTGAGACATTATAATCTCACTGAAACGTTATAACCTGTCTTGTCACTGAAACATTATAACCTGTCACTGAAACATAGCATGTAACTGAAACATTATAATCTGCCACTGAAACATTATAACCTGACAGTGAGACATTATAATCTGTCACTAAAACATTGTAACCTGTCACTGAAACATTATAACCTAACAGTGAAACATTATAACCTGTCACTGAAACATTATAACCAGTCATTGAAACGTTAGAACCTGCCACTGAAACATTATAGCCACTAAAACATAACCTGTCAGTAAAAAATGTAACCTTTGATGTTAGAACATTTGGACATCTTCTCTGGAAGTTTGACATTGATATTCAAATATCACTAAAACAAAGAAGCCTGACTGCACACAATTCACTTGCGCATAAACAAAGAAGATGAATAAGAGAGTGTATTCATGGTCTTGGCTGTTGCTAAGTTGTTTTGCGAAACAAGATGATTCTTAGAATTGTCCACTAGACAGTTATGACTCCTACCTGTTATCAGACAGACAGCAGGGATCTGAGAATGAGTAAAAATAACATCATCAATCAGTAGCATTTACCTCAGAGCTCACTCTCACACACACAGTATTGTATAACTAACATTGTGGGGACACACAATTCAGTCCCATTCAAAATCCTATTTTCCCTAACCCTAAACCTAACCCTAACCTTAACCCCAAAACCTAACCTTAAACCTAACCCTAGCTCATAACCCTAAACCTAATTCTAACACTAATCCTAACCTTAACCCTAAACCCCCTAGAAATAGCATTTGACCTTTTGGGGACACACACACACACACACACACACACACACACAAACACACACACACACACACACACACACAAACAAACACACAGTCTTGTATAACTAACCTTGTGGGGACACACAATTCAGTCCCATTCAAAATCCTATTTTCCCTAACCCAAACCCGTAACCTTACCCCCGAAAACCTAACCTTAACCCTAGCTCCTAACCCTAAAACTAACCCTAGCTCCTAACCCTAAACCTAATACTAACCCTAGCACTAATTCTAACCTTAACCCTAAACCCCCTAGAAATAGCATTTGTCCTTGTGGGGACTAACAAAATGTCCCCCGTTGGTACATTTTTTGTTTGTTTGCTATTCTTATGGGGACTTCTGGTCCCCACAAGTATAGTTAAACACGTCCACACAGTACATAAGGTACATAAGGAGTGGGCAGTGTTGGAGTGGGCAGTACATAAGGAGTGGGCAGTACATAAGGAGTGGGCAGTGTTGTCTGCTGTGACTCTATACCTTGAGGGAGGGTATGGGCAGTACAGGAGTCTACTACAGTTACTGAGACTCCTACAATACAGCAGCCAAAGAAATACATGCTGCCCATTGCTGACTAGGCTTAATCCTATCAAAAAACATTGCTCATGTAGCCTGCGGGTGAATCTGCAAATTAATGTTTGGTGGGAAATAGCGGTAGGCCGGTTGAAGTCTCTGAGAGGGTAGTTTGTGGGCTCGTAACCTGGGTGTGTGAAAGGCAGTTGCTTGGCTCAAGCAACAACTTGACTCACCTCACAGCTGGAATGTCAGGTGTCTGTCAGGCACACACACACACACACACACACACACACACACACACACACACACACACACACACACACACACACACACACACACACACACACACACACACACACACACGGTCGGGGAGATAACGTCCCACTTGCATTTAGCTACTGTTTCAATCTAAGGCCTTCTATATTTGACACAGAAAGCCCAGTAGAATTGTGTAACAGCAACACAGCATCTGACGTGAACACACATAAATTAGCTCTAAGACATGACACTTAATCTTACACTGAACACAAGATACAAGGTAAATCAAATCAAATCAATTCAAGCTTCATTTATACAGCACATTTCAGACATTGAATGCAAAGCAGTGTGCTTCACAGGAAAAAAACGAATAAAAAACGATTAAAATAAAAACTGAAATATTTATTACACTAAAAAACTAAAGAATAACAAAAACTGAATGACTAAAAAGCACCCATAGGAAAAGCAAAGCTAAAAAGTTGTGTTTTAAGATCTCTTTTAAATATGTCCACAGTTTTGGCCCCCCTCAGGTTCTCTGGCAGGCTATTCCAGAGGCTGGGGGCATAATAACTAAAGGCTGCCTCTCCATGCCTCTTGGTCCTAGGCTTTGGGATAGTTAAAAGGCCAGTGCCAGAGGACTTGAGGGACCTACTGGGTACATAAATTAAAAGTATCTATCATGTATTGGGGTGCACAATCATGGATTGATTTAAAAACCAATAGAAGAATCTTATAATTATTTCTAAAACTCACAGGCAGAGATCTTAAAACCGGTGTAAGGTGTGCTCTCCGTCTGGTCTTGGTCAGGACCCGTGCTGCAGCATTCTGTATGTTTTGCAGTTGACCAATGGCTTTCTTGGGTAGACCAGACAGGAGAACATTACAGTAGTAAAGCCTGCTTGTAATGAAGGCACGGATGAGTCTCTCTGTATCAGCCTGAGAAAGAAACAGCCGCGCCGTGGCAAGATACTGTACATTGCGAGGTACGAATGAATGTATATTGAATTAGCAATTGAATGCAGTGAGAGTTGATTGTTGATATTGTGTCCACTACAGGAGCAGAGTGACAGACTGCTGGTGATGTACCCCACCACTCTGATCATCCTATCAGAAGAGTGCCACGGCCTGTTCTATAAGGTACTTTTAAAAACGTCCCGTTGAACCATGGATAGACTCTTAGCTAGCCTGGTCCCAGGTCTGTTTGTGCCATCATGTCATGCCAATGAGTGACAAGGAGTTGGCATGAAATCATAAACAGACTGACACTCAGGCTTGCTCTTAGCTACAGTATAGATATTTACCATACAGTAGATGTACTGCTCTGACCCTTGTTTCACCTCTAGCTCGTATGAGTGACTCATAGCCTATGACACCTTGATTACGCTCAAGGACATACTTTGTCATGTTTGCAATCGTCTCCCTCTGATCTGTCTGTGTGTCAGAAGTGTGTGTAACAGTGTGTGTGTGTTTGTGTGTGTGTGTGATCGCAGGGGAAACTTCCACTCAACATGATCACTGTGACCACACCCTGCCAGGACGTCAAGCCCAACACCTTCATGATCGAAGGTAACTTGACCACTGAGCTACACTCATTTTAAAATCTAAATTACAAATTAAGTTGACTTAAGTGCAAATTGCCTCATGCACACTCCAATGAGTGACTGAATCCATTAACTGGCTCTGCTTTCCCAGGCAAGCTGATAAACCCTATCGTGGTGTCCTGTCTTGATAAGAGGGAGTTCTGCGACTGGATCCAGTACTTTAAAGCCTCTGATGTCCCCGTGCTCAGCCCCCCGCCCCCCGTTTATGACATAATCTACACCCCCACGCCGAGAGAGGTGAGACCCACCCCCCCCCCGTTAGCTCAGGACCGTCCTAGATTAGAACAAGAAGAGTTGGAGAACTGATCCGAGAACAGCAATGTGTTTGGTAGCCCTGATTTGACTATAGCCTCCTTCAATTCTATTGGAACCCCTATGGACGGCATTATATTGGAGGCTATTGCCATGTCAACGCTATGCATCTTGCATTCATTTACACATTCTAAGTTACCTTGTTTTGGTTTGGTGAAAGCCGTTTTTGTCTTATTTATGATCCATTCATGTACAACTCAAACTACATTTCACCTCAGTTTTAACTGTGTCTGACTGTCCGTTTGATTGGTTTCATTTGTTAACGCGTCGTGTTGTATTGTTCCAACTAGGCTCCAGAGTTTGACAGGTGGAGTCGGAACAGCCAGAGCCAGGGTCGGAACAGCCAGGGTCGGAGTGAGTCTCTGAGGCTGGGCCAGTCCCACAGAGGACAGGGGTCAGGGTCTGGATCCCACCACCTCCAGTTCCCCCCCAGACACGAGGACAACCCTCTGTCCCCAGGGTACACAGAACCCCTATGTGTAAGTGTGCATTTGAACACTTTCTACCAGACCTGGATGAAATACATATGTCAAATACATTCAGATACTCAATCTGCGATTGGTTTAGGTTGTCCAGGGCCTGGTTTCCCGATAGCGATGGAACTTAAGAGTGTTTTAACGATGCATCGTTCCTATAACGGCCGGAGATGTCACATGCTTCCCAAAACACCACGTAGAGAGAGCGTTCACAAGTGTGTCATTGGAGCATGTGTCAATACTGATAGGATCAAAAGAAAGGCAGCGCTGCTCTTGGATCAGCTTTCTCCATTCAAATCTTACCTTAACATTCGATTTATTCCACAATCCTGACGACGGATCAGCTCCTAGAGAGATATTAGGCAAAAATTACAGACAGCAGCCCACAATTAGCTAAATAAAACTCTATTAAATGAACATGAAAATGCAAACTCTAAGCTCAATGAAGTGCACCTCAAAAACAGTGTTTGAAAGTATTTGACATGTATTTGACCGAGGTCTGCTTTCTACTAAGAAACTAGAGTGAATCTGAGTGTGTACTACTGGTATGTGAACTAGCCCACGTAAAGTTAATTTATTTACTTTTACGCTACGACGTGTGGTGTTGTAAGGCTCTGCTCTGTGGTGGGGGTATTTACGTAGCTGGTATAAAGCATGTATCTGATGTCCACAGGACTCTATCATGAAAGAGCTTGTTTGTTTTGGTGGAGTTGGGCAGAGCAGTAGGAGCACTTTTCGTTTCCAAAGGTGAATTATTAACCAAGGTCTAGACCGTGCCTCTCCTGTTACAACCCAAGCCAACGCTGAAGTCCTGAAGCCTCCCGAAAACGAGATCAAAACATATTTGTTTTTTCCCCTCTGATATAACACCATAAAGACACATTTGACCATGAAAAATTATGAGCACGTACTTGCTGCCTTAGCAATCAACAGGTTACCTGAGAACAGAGAGACCTTAAGAATCAACAGAAGTGCCGTACGCTATCAAGACCTTGAGCGGACTCCTTAAAGAGCGAAGGACCCTGCAGACTGGTCGCTCATCCAATTAGCTTATAGTGGGAAAACATTTTGTTCTTGGTGTGTGTGGCCTACTTCTAGCTACTGAAATGCACCTCCTCGGTAACAATTAAGATGATTGAAACCTTAAACTTTCCTTGCTTACACTTTGGCAACAAATAACATCAGCTAGACTTTGGGTGCTATTCAAGCAAAGCAGGAATACAACTTTACTTTTCAGGGCGGGTATAGGAACAATAGCATCATATCAGGTTCGCCAGATTCCAGATTTGTTTGAACACCACTCTTTGGGCCGATTTCCCGGATCCAAATTAAGCCCTGGACTAAAAAGCATGCTCAATGGAGAATATCTTGGTGCGTTTTAGTTCAGGACGAGGCTTAGTCTGGGTCCGGGACACCACCCCTTTGTGTTAATTTGTATCACCCCGGTTAGTTGTGATGTCACTGAGCATACTTGACCTTTGCCCTCTGTCTGTGTGTCCTTACAGTACATCTCCAGTCGGCCCACGTCCACCGAGACGGCCGGACTGGGAAGCCGCAGCAACAGTGTGTCGTCCCACACCAGGCCTGAGCGCGACCTCCGACCTTTGTCGCTGCGCTACTCCTCCCCACAGCATTGCTCCTACCTCACCCCTGAGGGGCCGGTGTACAACATGCCCTACTCAGGCCTGCACTGTGACCGTGCCAGCACCCAACAGCGTCTGGAGAAGGCCCCTCTCGTCAAGGTACTAACTTCTGTCTGGTGCCTAACTTGATAATGGAATATTCCCTCTGGGACTTTGCTTTGCTGTATGTCATGTGTGCTAGATCTGAAACAGCCTACCACAAAACAACAGGGCTGTCAGTTAAAGGAGTAGGAGGATAGTTGCCTGCGGTGTAAAACGATTTGTTACAGTACCTCTCCAGCTTAATTCAGTTGATATGTCTCAGGGGAGATATTACCCCATAAGTGCTGGACAGGAAACAACTTTCCGTAACCTTCAGTTGTCAGTGGGTTCCTAAACTAAGTCAGACAGACCCCCCCCCCACCCCCACCACTAAAGACAGATCAGTGTAGCAGGCTAGCGGCATACACTCCACGATTCACACACTGCACACTAACTAGGACAGTTGTCACGCTAGTAGACTACACCCCCCAACTCCCCCCCACCCCTCTGTAGATCATGTCTGAGATTAGCCCCATCTCTCCGCTCGGTAACCCTACCCCAAATCCCAGCACTAAGTGCAGCTTAAATGGCCATTCATGTACTGTGCTGAGAGCAAAGACTGACTGTGAGTGGCGTAATAATAATGATGACCCCTGGAAATCCCTGTGTGATCAGTCCAACAGCTGGAGCACCCCGCAGACGTCCCTGAAGTACACGTCTCTTTCCGCCCCCCAGCGGCACTCGGATATGTGCGCCCCCCGGCAGCCCCTGTCACCCCTGTATGACGAGCCCTGCACCCCCGACATCTATGCCCAGGAGGAGGAGAGCCGGGTCAGGCAGCAGCCAGCGGTAAGTGGGTCATGATACTGGATTCATACGTCTCAGTTTACACCACAAGCGCACCCGTGAATTGAAGTTTTCTGTCTAGGTGTGTCTAGACTCTAGTCTCCATATTGACACATTAGCAAGGTTGAGGTTCATTTCTCTTCTGTGGCTTCATATGCATGACTGTCATTGGACAGATACTTCATCCAATTGATAAATGCTCATAATGTTCAATTCCTTTCAAACTATCAAATCTATTTAGCCCTTTTAACATTTATCACAAAGTACTTTACATCTACTACTACCAATTGGACCTGATGGCTTTCTAATGCTCTCTTCCTCTGACCCTCAACAGCAGTGTGTGAGAGGACCACCACAGCAGCAGCAGGACCCTCATCTCCTACCCTCCTCCTTCCAGCTGCGCACCCCTCCCCTGGGCAAGCGCTGCCGGAGGAGCCTCGTACTCATCCAGGGCCAGGGGCTGGAGATGGAGGGCCCTCAGGGGCCAAACCAGAGAGCTGAGGCCGTCTCCAGACTGAGGCTGCTGCCTGCACCCAAAGCAGTGCAAGAGGAGGTGAGAAACTGAAACTCAATGGCTCACATTCACAAAGTGTGAATGCTGATCCTAGATCACTCCTACTCTGAGACGCTTTATTGATACGGGCCAATGCGTCTTACAGTGTGGAGTTGTAAATGCAATAGTTTTTTGACCTTGTATGTATGGTATGGATGTGGCCGGGATTCAATCCGAACTGTGTTGTAGCATTGTAGCGCTTGATATTCAAAGGTCATTTCTAATTTGGACTATAAATGTAGTTATTGACATAGCCTTGTTCTGTTCAACGTTCTCTACCTACAGTATATAGTACTCTAAATACCCCAATTCATGTTGTTAAGTAAAAAAGAATACAAGATAAAAATTGCTGACACCATTCAAACCAATGAGGGTTCAGAACTTTAAAGCCAATTATCTCAGGATAAACTTTTTGCAGATTTAACCTTATATTCCCAAGCTCTCGAATTAAGCCGACATCTGCAGCCTTTACCTTGAATGCAATCTCCGCAAACGCAACAACATTGCCTTTAAAAGGCACATTGTCGGCAGCGCTGTAAGGCTTGAATTCCGGCCATAGTTAATGCATTATGGATCAATCATATTTATTTTGAATACTAAGGTATAATCTCCATGTGTTGTACTCTATAATAATCATCTCTAAAGTACTATGTGTTGTTCTTGTACATGTGAAACAGCTTTGTGTCCTCATATTTTGACAGAGGGTCTTCCCCATGATGCCTGCTATGAACACCACCCAGATGCTCAATGGTTTCTCGTCAGGTAAGAATGTCAAGCATGCTCATGTAAACTTGCACTATCACAATGGAACAACATTCTTCACCTTGTGCAGTTAGGACCAGAAAAGGATACACTTCAAGTTGTGACACAGATAGTAAATGCTATGTTTTTAAAACTGAAACAACAAATAACTTGGTTACCTTTAGCTTACTACGTACTTAGCATTTCTTTCTGACAAAAAAAGGAACGCTCACCATTTCAAACCTCTCTATGATATTGTCACATTGTCATTAGCACACTTAAATCCCACTAAAATCAGCCTTAGTTGGTAACAATCTACTTCAAAAACCTCAATGACACAGAAGTCTGTTCATAGGGAGACTGTAGTTTTACCCCTTCCAAGAAAAACAGGGCACATTTACACATACAGTATAGGCCTGTATAGTATAGAACATTGGAGTATTGGACTGGGTGTGTCTGTCACCATGCAGTCAGACAGGCTATCTCTGCAGAAAGAAAAGTGCAGGAAATGCACAGGTGTGCCAATGAAATGGAGCTTAGGCTAGCGTTAAATGCCATGTGTGCAGGTGTCTCATGGGGGTGAAACCCAGTGTAAGAGAACACTGTTCCAGACATTGTTACTACTAGCTGTGATTGACAGCGCACAACTGGCCTACTCTCTCTAGCACATATCTATGGGTCCTTTTATCTAATATAAAAACAGGATGAGTTTTAAAGATCTCCAAATATAACCCACTATATAATCGGATATTAGGACATTCCAGGTGATCATTTCAAGCCGTATGTCTTTCTTAGGAGAAAACAGAGGACGAACGTTGGTGATGTTGTATAGGCATGCCACAGTACCGGTTTTACAGTACAGTATGATTGTATGTTAGGCCGAAGAAGGCAGTTCACACACACCATGAGAGAGTTATATACATTGGACCTGGTCCAAAACTGTTGCCCAATCTGGGCGAGGTCTTCTATGCTTCTTCCTCTACTGCTATAAAACTAAAAGCCTGGGAATCGTTTCTCTTGACCCCACAGATCACAACTCGTACCTTGAACCGTCCGAGCCAGATGACCAGGAAATGGACTATGACAACATTTGGGAGTACGACTGCAATACTGGGATGATTCAACCCGTGTCTGGAATTTCGCCACACCGGACGGGATTAGACTTTGGGGCCAGAGGCCTGGGTGCCATGGCTACCAACCAGCAGAGATGGTTCTAAAACCAAACAATGGACCGGCGCTCGTCTGGACGTGTGCAAACAACAGATCCGCATCAGAGAGCCATAAAAAAAAAACACACTACTGCATACCATGCTTGTGTTGCAAATGGCACCCTATTCCCTATTTAGTGCACTGGGCTCCGTTTAAAAGTCGTGCTCTATAAAGGGAATAGGGTGCCATATGAGATGCAGCCCATATCATCCACAAACCTCATGAACAATGTATTTGTTAGATATTCAATAGTCAGAAGAATGCTTTATGTGGGTGTGATAAGAGTAAGGTATTTGTATTTAAGCTGCACTACGGTGTACTGTATGTTTAAGCAGATAAACATGATTCGGCAAAAACATTTCCCCACATAACAGTATGAAAAGGTAGGAAACAGCCTACCACTGCCTGATAATGTAGCATTAATGAAAGTGCAAAATGTACATAGTTTTTATCCTAGGGTGCTTGAAAATGTATTTCTTTCCTACTGTATGTAGGCTACTGTGCACTGCGTTGGGCTTTATATTTTACATTTTGTGAGTTTTTGTATTATTTATGAACATTTTCTTGAACGCTGTCCTGTTTCCATGTTTTTTTATTGTGTTAACTTTTTGATTAATATATGATATAGGTATTGTATTCTATCATCAGACACCTTGTCTTTGGTTGTAAGCTGTAAAAAGCATTCCTCAAACCTAATAATAGCAACAGCTGTCTTATTTATTCAATGTTATGAAATCACAAAGCAAACTTTGATGGCTTGAAAGGACTTTCTGCATTGTGCTACTACCTCTGCAAAATGTTGCTCTTCTTCGTGTCGATTCTTTCTTCTACTTTGTTTGAAGTGTTTATTTATAATAAAAAAATACATTACATTTCTCTTATTCTTGCCAAATGGTTTTAATATCAACTTGTATTGATATTATTTGCATTATTATACTTTGATTATTTTTTGTGATGTTTAGTAGTAAGTAAACTGAACAGAAATATAAACGCAACATGCAACAATTTCAACAATTTTACTGAGTTACAGTTCATATAAGGAAAGCTGTCAATTTAAATAAATTCATTAGGCCCTAATCTATTTATTTTACATGACTGCGCAGGGGTGCAGCCATGGGTGGGCCTGGGAGGGCACACTGGGGATCCAGGCCCAGCCTATCAGAATGAGTTTTTGCCCACAAAAGGGCTTTATTACAGACAGAAATACTCCTCAGTTTCACCAGCTGTCCTGCAGGTGAAGAAGCCAGATGTAGAGGTCCTGGGCTGGCGTGGTTACACGTGGTCTGCGGTTGTGAGGCCAGTTGGACGTACTGGCAAATTCTCTAAAACGATGTTGGCGGCGGCTTATGGTAGAGAAATGGATATCTGGCAACAGCTCTGGAGGATATTCCTGCAGTCAGCATGCCATTTGCACGCTCCCTCAAAACTTGAGGCCGGGTTTGGCCGGGGTAGGTCGTCATTGTAAATAAGAATCAAACCAGTGTCTGTAGTGACGCCTCTAGCACTGAGATGCAGTGCCTTAGACCACTGTGCCACTCGGGAGCCCATTAATAAACGTCAGATAATTAAATTAAGTTGATAGTAGAGTACTACTGTACAACAGACAAGCTCCTTTGAACGAAAATAAGACAATGGATCAGATGTATAAGTAAGATTGACTTCAAATCTGATATTTTCAACCGTACTGAGGAATGCAGTACAGCCATTTCAAGAAATGTGTATTAGTCAGGCTCTTTTTCATAAAATAAAATAAAATAAAATAAATACAAAAAGAGCACATATCAGTAGACGTGTTATTTCACCCAGGATCTTAAATCTGTGATGCTCCTCTCGTTCTCTGTCATGGCTCAACCTCGCTGTCTGCTGGTGAAAAACTGAACTGTATTGGAAATGAAATCACGCTTTATGGTGTGCCAATCTACGCACACTCTACACACTCACACTCCAATACACACACACATAACACACACACACATTTATACTGACTACACACACACACACACACACACTCACAATCATCATATACGCTACTGCTACACTGTGTATCATACATCCTGATGCCTAGTCACCTTACCAATATACACTGCAGTTGGGCTGAAATACAAAGTCAGGATTGTGACCTTAACGTCAGAATTCATATGTTCAACATTTCAACCAATATTGATCATAACACACACAAATCGGCCAGTATGACATTTAATGTTGGGTTTAGTGTTGTTTATTGACTGTGTTTTAATTAGTAGGGGAGAATGTTGAACAAAGTAACACATGGTCAGTTGTAACAACTATACTGAACAAAAATATAAATGCAACATAAAATATCCCAGAAATTCTCTCAAAGTTTGTGCACAAATTTGTTTACATCCCTGTTAGTGAGCATTTCTCCTTTGCCAAGATAATCCATCCACCTGACAGGTTTGGCATTTCAAGAAGCTGATTCAACAGTATGATCATTACACAGGTGCCCCTTGTGCTGGGGACAATAAAAGGCCATGCTAAAATGTGCAGTTCTGTCACACAACACAATTCCACAGATGTCTCAAGTTCTGAGGGATCATGCAATTGCATTGCTGACTGCAGGAATGTCCACCAGAGCTGTTGCCAGATAATTTTATGTTAATTTCTCTACCATAAACCGCCTTCAACATCGTTTTAGAGAATTTGACAGTACGTCCAACCGGCCTCACAACCCCAGACCATGTGTAACCACGCCAGCCCAGGACCTCCACATCCGGCTTCTTCACCTGCGGGATCGTCTGAGACGCCACCTTGACAGCTGATGAAATTGGGTTTGCACAACCTAAGAATTTCTGCACAAACTGTCAGAAACTGCCTCAGGGAAGCTCATCTGCGTGCTCGTCGTCCTCACCAGGGTCTTGACCTGACAGCAGTTCGGCGTCATAACCGACTTCAGTGGCCAAATGTTCACCTTCGATGGCCACTGGGATGCTCTGGATCGACGTGTATGACAGCGTGTTCCAGTTCCCGCCAATATCAAGCAACTTCGCACAGCCATTGAAGAGGAGTGGGACAACATTCCACAGGCCACAATCAACAGCCTGATCAACTCAATGCAAAGGAGATGTGTTGCGCTGCATGAGGCAACTGGTCACACCAGATACTGACTGGTTTTCTGATCCACCCCCCTACCTTTTTTTAAGGTATCTGTGACCAACAGATGCATATCTGTATTCCCAGTCATGTGAAATCCATAGATTAGGGCCTAATTAATTTATTTAAATTGACTGATTTCGATATATGAACTGTAACTCAGTAAAATCTTTGAAATTGTTGCATGTTGCTTTTATATTTTTGTTCAGTGTACATATCTAATCCTACCACTCCAGTATCCCTGCACATTGTAAATATGGTATTGTATCGGCGCTGACCCTGGAACTGACCCTGGAACTGACCCTGTTTATAGCTTGTTTACTTTCTCGTGTTCTTCTTATTTCTATTTCTCATGTGTTTTTGATCTACTTGACTTGAAATAAATATTATAGTACTACTGACATTGATGACTGCATTGTTGGGAAAGAACAAGCAAGAAAGGCATTTCACTGTACTTGTGCACGTGACAAAAACTTTAACTTGATCTGTTGCAAATTACCAAATGTATTTTGTGCACAGAAACTACAGAGGGAGTTAAAGGTGTTCTGTGTGTTGTTTGGGATTGCACTTTTTAAGTGTTGTTTAAACTTCATAGTGGTTTATAATCTGGTAGTATTGATTTTATTTTGAAGGTAGTCTATACATTATACTATATTGCCCTCTGGTGTAGAAAATCGGACAGAATACAGGAGACAGACAGCCGCCAACTCAGAAATATATTTGAAACGTAATACATCCGCAGAACAAACCATACAATGACAGTGTCATCTAACAGAGGTAATCAAAATGGAACTGCCTTCATAATGTATAAAAATATACACTGGCACAGTACTAGTCTCCTAGCTACAGAAATCTGGTTTGAATGAGCGTTTTATACACATTTGTTTTGCAAGAGGGTATGTGATGAATTCATATAGAAGAATACTATTGAATATTCAAACATCTAAATTATTCTCAATTATATTCCCTCAGTACCTTTAATTTCAAATATTTGTAATTGAATCCCAAAATGTACACGCCATATTCATGACCTCCTCCTAAAGGCGTCCACATACATGGGTTAGCAGAACTCAGCTAGGTGAAGCGAATATCTTAAAAAATGGAAAAAAAGTGCCAATATTACTGTTGTTTGTCCCTCTTGAGCCACTGTTGCAACATCATAGCCCTAACACTTCTTCAAAATATAATTAATCTAAAGATAAATCACGAAATCTGTAATTAATTTTGATGTTTTTGCAGAGGAGGTCTTAGTCGCGCAAATTTACATCTCACTATGATGTTTGGTGCAATATTTCTCAAGTGAAAAAATGTGCATGAAAACTAGTCGTCTCTCGTTGAATGACAACAAACACTTAATTGAAGAATCCCGTCCATAGTTCCTACTCCTACTAGGAGTAGTATTGTTGACCAATCACCTTCGAAGGGGCATAGACTTCGGTTACCGAACTATGACTTGCCTCAAGAAAAATATATAGTGTGCAGGAACAGCTGGAAAAAAACCTGCCGAACACCAAAACCTCACAAGATGTTGTCATAATATATGCACAATCTGTTTCGACTGGGAAGCATGTGACAGGCTTAACATATTCATAGTGTGTATCTCTCAGAGCACTTTCCATTGGCATCTCATCTCTCTTCTCTACATTCTGGTACCATCTAAAAATAGAAATATCTCTGCATTTCTCTTTTTGTACACTAGTAAATATCATACATCTCTTGGCCAAGGATTTGGTCATTTAAACCCTTGTTATGGGCTGTATTTATCTATAAAAAATGAAGTATGTTTCTGATAGCCAAATTACATCAACTGACCTCAAAACACTAATCAAATGGCATACATACAGAAATACTTTTTATCATACAGAGTGCAATGGACCAAAAAATGAATGTCTAACTTCAAGATTAGGGCAATATGAGCCCTTATCATATCATAAGTCATAATGCAAACATTTCAGTTAAAGCAAAACATTGATTTTGTTCCTTTACATTTTTACAAGAGGACACCACAGATTTCACCCTGGGGGGCAAATGTCAGATAAATGCAGTCAGAGGGCCCCAAACATACAGTATTCAGTATCCCTTGTCAGTTTCCCATGGAAAAAGCGGGTGTGGAGTGACGTAGCTGTGCAGGCTGACTCACAGTCTCTGTATCAGATGGAGGGTGTTTGATGTAACGGCTTCTCTCAAGTTGCTTTTTCCCTGCCTCTCCTCCGCAGGTATCGGATGGCAGACAGCGCGCTTATGTTGGCCAGGAGAACTGTGTAACATTGTGTGGTAAAAAATTTCACGAGCCAATGCCAATGACATCTTCTTCTTATTGAATTGAACGTTTGAGAAATGTTGTATAATGTAATCATATAATAAACTAAGAAGAACAAATAGATTGTTCACATAAACATTTTACATACACTAGACATAATAATAATCTTCAAAAGTCATCAATAACATTGCCTTTAAACAACAGGTCTATAGAATTTCATCAAATGTGCAGTACATACCAGCCTTACAGGCATCTCCAGCTTGTGGGTTAGCTGACTTCAACACCCAGGAGGCGAATGTGATGCAGACTTAACACGTCTGACTGACTGAGGGGTCTAATCCTACAGAGGAGACTGTATGTTACTGTGTAAACAGTCAAACAAAATGTATCCCTTCAAGGTTGAACATTCTCTACCTTTCACATCATTGTGCCAACGTGTACCGTACTGTGCCGGCTTGAATATATATTTTTCACACTGTCAGCACGGTTCCAGCAGCTATGGAGGATACGTAAATATAAGAATATACATTGGGGAAAAAAAGTATTTAGTCAGCCACCAATTGTGCAAGTTCTCCCACTTAAAAAGATGAGAGAGGCCTGTCATTTTCATCATAGGTACACGTCAACTATGACAGACAAATTGAGGAAAAAAAATCCAGAAAATCACATTGTAGGATTTTTAATGAATTTATTTGCAAATTATGGTGGAAAATAAGTATTTGGTCACCTACAAACAAGCAAGATTTCTGGCTCTCACAGACCTGTAACTTCTTCTTTAAGAGGCTCCTCTGTCCTCCACTCGTTACCTGTATTAATGGCACCTGTTTGAACTTGTTATCAGTATAAAAGACACCTGTCCACAACCTCAAACAGTCACACTCCAAACTCCACTATGGTCAAGACCAAAGAGCTGTCAAAGGACACCAGAAACAAAATTGTAGACCTGCACCAGGCTGGGAAGACTGAATCTGCAATAGGTAAGCAGCTTGGTTTGAAGAAATCAACTGTGGGAGCAATTATTAGGAAATGGAAGACATACAAGACCACTGATAATCTCCCTCGATCTGGGGCTCCACGCAAGATCTCACCCCGTGGGGTCAAAATGATCACAAGAACGGTGAGCAAAAATCCCAGAACCACACGGGGGGACCTAGTGAATGACCTGCAGAGAGCTGGGACCAAAGTAACAAAGCCTACCATCAGTAACACACTACTCCGCCAGGGACTCAAATCCTGCATTGCCAGACGTGTCCCCCTGCTTAAGCCAGTACATGTCCAGGCCCGTCTGAAGTTTGCTAGTGCATTTCGATGATCCAGAAGAGGATTGGGAGAATGTCATATGGTCAGATGAAACCAAAATATAACTTTTTGGTAAAAACTCAACTCATCGTGTTTGGAGGACAAAGAATGCTGAGTTGCATCCAAAGAACACCATACCTACTGTGAAGCATGGGGGTGGAAACTTAATGCTTTGGGGCTGTTTTTCTGCAAAGGGACCAGGACGACTGATCCGTGTAAAGGAAATAATGAATGGGGCCATGTATCGTGAGATTTTGAGTGAAAACCTCCTTCCATCAGCAAGGGCATTGAAGATGAAACGTGGCTGGGTCTTTCAGCATGACAATGATCCCAAACACACCGCCCGGGCAACGAAGGAGTGGCTTCGTAAGAAGCATTTCAAGGTCCTGGAGTGGCCTAGCCAGTCTCCAGATCTCAACCCCATAGAAAATCTTTGGAGGGAGTTGAAAGTCCGTGTTGCCCAGCGACAGCCCCAAAACATCACTGCTCTAGAGGAGATCTGCATGGAGGAATGGGCCAAACTACCAGCAACAGTGTGTGAAAACCTTGTGAAGACTTACAGAAAACGTTTGACGTGTGTCATTGCCAACAAGGGGTATATAACAAAGTATTGAGAAACTTTTGTTATTGACCAAATACTTATTTTCCACCATAATTTGCAAATAAATGTCACGATCGTCGAACAGAGAGGACCAAGGCGCAGCGTTGCGGGTGAACATATTTATATTTATTACTAGATCACACGATCAAAACAAAGAACGAAACGTGAAGTCCTTTGATACACAAACCAAAAGGAACACAAGAAACCACAACACAAAGTGAAAAGACCGATAGTTAAATATGGCTCCCAATCAGAGACAACCAGCTGACACTCGTTGCCTCTGATTGGGAGTCACTCAGGCCAACATAGATATACAAAACATAGACTTACACTTGCAGAGAGCAGGAACGGGCCGGACAGGGCTGACGAAACGCACCATAGACTTGGTGCGGAGAGCAGGCACGGGCCGTGCCGGACTGACGACGCACACCACTGGCTTGGTGCGGGGAGCTTGGATGGGCCGGACTGTACTGGGGACACACACCACTGGCCCTACACCGGGATCTGGAACGGGCCGGACCGGACTGGCAACACACGCCAGTACCTCTCGCCGTGCCTCTACTTCCTCCATCCCCTCTTCGACCAGTGGCCCCCGTAACCCGGCGGCCTCCTCCGGCAACCCACTGGGCCGCTCTATCGCGGCCTCCTGCTGGTCCGACGTCGTGAGCCCCCCCCTAAAAATTTCCTGGGGTTCTCTCCTCCCCGTGGGCCAGGCCTCCATCATTCTCGCCCACCTCTCGCTCCTCTGTCTCCAACCCTCGTCACTCAGCTCCTCAATGGGCTTGACCCAGTCGAAGCTGCCACGGAGATCTGCCAGCGCTTTCCCTGGCGATGGCTCCTCGACTCGCTGCTTGGTCCAGTTGAGGTGGTTTCTTCTGTCACGTTCGTCTACGAGAGGACCAAGGCGCAGCGTTGCGGGTGAACATATTTATATTTATTACTAGATCACACGATCAAAACAAAGAACGAAACGTGAAGTCCTTTGATACACAAACCAAAAGGAACAAGAAACCACAAAACACAAAGTGCAAGACAAGCAGTTAAATATGGCTCCCAATCAGAGACACCCAGCTGACACTCGTTGCCTCTGATTGGGAGTCACTCAGACCAACATAGAAAATTAAACATAGACTTACACACCCTGGCTCAACATAACATAGTCCCCAGAACCAGGGCGTGACAGTACCCCCCCCCCAAAGGCGCGGACTCCGGCCGCGCCAACCAACCACAACAGGGGAGGGACCGGGTGGGCACTCCGCCTCGGCGGCGGATCCGGCTCCGGACATGACCCAGGCACGGGTTGTGCTGGACTGACGACGCACACCCCTGGCTTGATGCGTGGAGGAGGAACGGGCCGGACCGGGCTGACGAAGCGCACCCCTGACTTGGTGCGGGGAGCAGGAATGAGCCGGACCGGGCTGACGACGCGCACCACTGACCCGGTGCGGGGAGCTTGGACGGGCCAGACCGGGCTGGCGACGCGCACCACAGACTTGGTGCGGAGAGCAGGAACGGGCCGGACATGGCTGACGACGCACACCACTGGCTTGGTGCGGGAAGCTTGGATGGGCCGGACTGGGCTGGCGACGCGCACCACAGACTTGGTGCGGAGAGCAGGAACGGGCCGGGCTGGGCTGTCGACGCACACCGTAGGCTTTGTGCGTGGAGCAGGGACAGGCCGGGCTGGGCTGTCGACACGCACCACAGACTTGGTGCGGAGAGCAGGAACGGGCCGGGCTGGGCTGTCGACGCACACCGTAGGCTTTGTGCGTGGAGCAGGGACAGGCCGGGCTGGGCTGTCGACGCACACCACTGACTTGGTGGGAATGGCAGGAACAGGCCGGGCTGGGCTGACGACGCGCACCACTGACTTGGTGGGAATGGCAGGAACAGGCCGGGCCGGGCTGACGACGCGCACCACTGACTTGGTGGGAATGGCAGGAACAGGCCGGGCTGGGCTGACGACGCGCACCACTGACTTGGTGGGAATGGCAGGAACAGGCCGGACCGTACTGGGGACACACACCACTGGCCCCACGCAGGGATCAGGAACGGGCCGGACCGGACTGGTAACACACCCCAGTACCTCTCGCCGTGCCTCCACACTTTCCCTCTCCTCTGTGCCCAGTGGCCCCCCTAACCTGGCGGCCTTCTCTGCCAACGCTTTGCACCGCTCTAACCCGTACACCTGCTGGCCCGACGTCGTGAGCCCCCCCCTAAAAATTTCCTGGGGGTCTCTCCTCCCTCTTGCCAGACTCGCAATCATCTCCTCCCACGTCCATCCTCTCTCCTCGTCCCGCTGCTTGATCCAGTCGAGGTTGCCACGGAGATCTGCCAGCGATGGCTCCTGAACACGCTGCTTGGTCTGGTTAAGGTGGTTTCTTCTGTCACGATCGTCGAACAGAGAGGACCAAGGCGCAGCGTTGCGGGTGAACATATTTATATTTATTACTAGATCACACGATCAAAACAAAGAACGAAACGTGAAGTCCTTTGATACACAAACCAAAAGGAACACAAGAAACCACAACACAAAGTGAAAAGACCGATAGTTAAATATGGCTCCCAATCAGAGACAACCAGCTGACACTCGTTGCCTCTGATTGGGAGTCACTCAGGCCAACATAGATATACAAAACATAGACTTACACACCCTGGCTCAACATAACATAGTCCCCAGAGCCAGGGCGTGACAATAAATTCATAAAAAATCCTACAATGTGATTTTCTGGAAAGAATTTTCTCATTTTGTCTGTCATAATTGACATGTACCTATGATGAAAATTACAGGCCTCTCTCATCTTTTTAAGTGGGAGAACTTGCACAATTGGTGGCTGACTAAATACTTTTTTCCCTCACTGTAGATAGATCGAGAGGACCTATGAAATGGTAAACAATGGTGAAACTGGTCTGAATTATCATTGGGGATATGGCATTGTTCAGCTGTCTTAGGAGTACAATTGTCCCCACAGAGCACAGAGGAAATGGGCTTACTGTGATAATACAAGTTCACACAGGGAATATGTCCAGGGGGAGATCCGTGTGATTATCATTGAACTCACCCTCCCATAACAGCTACAGACAGAGCAGTTCTCATTACATTAGGTATGGGACTTCCTGTTCTTTCACACTGTGCCCTGATCAGGTTCCAGCTACCTGGGCTGATTCCAAACAATCTACGGTGTGACACTGAGACAGCTCTGTGGCACCCAGGTATTTCTGTGAAGCTTAAAGCGATGTTCCACTCCATACACAACCTAACATGATTTTTTCCAATTACTTTGGCTGTAGTCGACTCCTAAAGACAGTTTGTGGATATGTTTTTTTGCTTATTGAGGTATTTGGTTTTTAACTTCCCTTTCAGGCCTATTTGAATCATTGTTGATCAGCATGTTAAAGACACTGTGCTAATCACATGTATGGACAAGGTCACTGTTGCTTCTTAGAGCTGCTTGCTGGATGGGGTGGTGCTCCTTCGGACACCAATGTGGGCCTATTTCTACTTGCTCTTCGAAGGGGAACGTGAATAACGCTTGCCTCAGGGCAGCTTGAGAGGTCACCCACTGTTAGTGAAGACGGGTTATCACGTGCAACCATTCCTTTGGCACTTGGCTTAGCACTACTATGTGTGTCTGCTCAGTGTTCATTGACAGCTGGACTTAGGGGGTCCACTAAGATCACGATAGTGAGTAATGGATTATGGCTAAGGTTTTACCTGATATGAAATTGTTATCCTCTTTAGATTTTGTTACCTCTTCCCAGCTGGCAAAATTTGGCATGGTACTTCATGAAGACGTAATTTCTGTTTTTTTACCTGGTTTTTTTACCTGGTTTTCTGGTTGACATTAGGTAACCAGATTTCATACACTTAAAGATGTCTAAAGAATGGGGGGAAAAAACTGTATACAACTTGGCCATGACGTCAATAAAATATGTCAGTTTTCCCAGTTGAGTTATGCCTTTAAAAAATTGAAATAGCCTACTTGAAGACTCTCAGTGGTGAATGTGCATAATAATGTGTACGAGATAATAATTAAGAAAATGGCCGTACAGGGATTAGCAACAGCCATCTGCAGATCCTGATATATCCTCTTCTGCTCTGCTTGCTGTTTGAAAATCCTGCCCTCTAGGTTGTGCAGCAGTCGATCAGGAAAAGGCTTGTATTGGATGCCCAGCGCGTATATGGGTCTGATGGTTCTGAGAAATGACCGCTTGCTCTGGTCCACAGGAACCAGAGACCAGGAGTTGGATCTCGGCCTTTTGCCGGTGGAATCTGTAAGCAGGACTTTCCTTAGGGAGAAATATTTTTTTCAGAAGAAATTCTCACTCAGACCGTAGTCTGTGCAAAAGTCCTCACATATGTCCGGATCCACTATGGCACCTTGGGTCTCGACTTATGGTTAAACTGTGTGAACACCCGGATCAGACTGCGGACTTGGTTATCTTCCTTGTCTGTCGGGCACTGCATAAAAATAATGGTTCGGGGATGTCACTTGCGGAACTTAGTATTGCTACATTTTCAGGGTATATACCAGCCCCAACGCTACAGTGGGAAAAAAAAGTATTTAGTCAGCCACCAATTGTGCAAGTTCTCCCACTTAAAAAGATGAGAGAGGTCTGTAATTTTCATCATAGGTACACGTCAACTATGACAGACAAATTGAGAAAAAAAAATCCAGAAAATCACATTGTAGGATTTTTTTATGAATTTATTTGCAAATTATGGTGGAAAATAAGTATTTGGTCACCTACAAACAAGCAAGATTTCTGTCTCTCACAGACCTGTAACTTCTTCTTTCAGAGGCTCCTCTGTCCTCCACTCGTTACCTGTATTAATGGCACCTGTTTGAACTTGTTATCAGTATAAAAGACACCTGTCCACAACCTCAAACAGTCACACTCCAAACTCCACTATGGCCAAGACCAAAGAGCTGTCAAAGGACACCAGAAACAAAATTGTAGACCTGCACCAGGCTGGGAAGACTGAATCTGCAATAGGTAAGCAGCTTGGTTTGAAGAAATCAACTGTGGGAGCAATTATTAGGAAATGGAAGACATACAAGACCACTGATAATCTCCCTCGATCTGGGGCTCCACGCAAGATCTCACCCTGTGGGGTCAAAATGATCACAAGAACAAGAAGCAAAAATCCCAGAACCACACGGGGGGACCTGGTGAATGACCTGCAGAGAGCTGGGACCAAAGTAACAAAGCCTACCATCAGTAACACACTACGCCGCCAGGGACTCAAATCCTGCAGTGCCAGACGTGTCCCCCTGCTTAAGCCAGTACATGTCCAGGCCCGTCTGAAGTTTGCTAGAGTGCATTTGGATGATCCAGAAGAGGATTGGGAGAATGTCATATGGTCAGATGAAACCAAAATAGAACTTTTTGGTACAAACTCAACTCGTCGTGTTTGGAGGACAAAGAATGCTGAGTTGCATCCAAAGAACACCATACCTACTGTGAAGCATGGGGTTGGAAACATCATGCTTTGGGGCTGTTTTTCTGCAAAGGGACCAGGACGACTGATCCGTGTAAAGGAAAGAATGAATGGGGCCATGTATCGTGAGATTTTGAGTGAAAACCTCCTTCCATCAGCAAGGGCATTGAAGATGAAACGTGGCTGGGTCTTTCAGCATGACAATGATCCCAAACACACCGCCCGGGCAACGAAGGAGTGGCTTCGTAAGAAGCATTTCAAGGTCCTGGAGTGGCCTAGCCAGTCTCCAGATCTCAACCCCATAGAAAATATTTGGAGGGAGTTGAAAGTCCGTGTTGCCCAGCGACAGCCCCAAAACATCACTGCTCTAGAGGAGATCTGCATGGAGGAATGGGCCAAAATACCAGCAACAGTGTGTGAAAACCTTGTGAAGACTTACAGAAAAAGTTTGACCTGTGTCATTGCCAACAAAGGGTATATAAAAGTATTGAGAAACTTTTGTTATTGACCAAATACTTATTTTCCACCATAATTTGCAAATAAATTCATTAAAAATCCTACAATGTGATTTTCTGGAATTTTTTTTCTCATTTTGTCTGTCATAGTTGACGTGTACCTATGATGAAAATTACAGGCGTCTCTCATCTTTTTAAGTGGGAGAACTTGCACAATTGGTGGCTGACTAAATACTTTTTTTCCCCACTGTAACTGTGTCTGGCTCGCTTTCCCACAAGATACCAATAGAGTTGGGTGACTCATCGCTTGTGATAGGATCAGTGCTTGGATTATCAGCACTTTATCCGATTTTGAGCGAATTCTTCATCAAGATGTCGCCACTGGAGCGGTCAGGTTCAGAGTCGTCCAGGTGCGTGAAGTAGCCTGAGTCTGTGGCATCGGAGGTGTCGGCCTCCTCGCTCTCCGGTGGCTGGGGGAGAACAGTGGACTGTTGGGCATCACTGACCATACGCAGTCGCAAAATGTCATTAATGGTCAGCTTCTCCATCTCATTCCAAAAAGTGGAGATGGAGTACACAGGACGTGTTTCGTCAGGTGCTTTTTCAATTTCCCCACACTCTGCTGTTTTGACTGTGGTAACAATGTCCTCTGTTTTGACCTCTGTATCAACTTTCCCTCTCCCTCGTTGCTTTGCTTAGGGAAAGTTTTGCCTCTTGACCATTGAAGCTAGTTTGAATATCAGGTGTACCAGAGCTTTCAAATAACTTTGCTGGCAAGTCTAAGTCATTGATAAGTTTATCTGGTAGTGCTATCATAGATGCTTTGTTAGACTGAACCGCAACAATTTGGCTGCCTTCCATTTGCAAATCAGGGGAATTAGAAAGTTCATTCAATTAAATATTTGATTGAGTTAATGGAACATTCTCTGGAATAGATGAATCATGGTATTTTTCTGTGACATTATTACTTATGCGAATATCTTTTTTTTCATCTGCCTGATGAGAGTTCATAGCACTCTTTGGAGTAACAGAGTAACAAGAGACAGCAAAAAGAGACATTGCTAATACAGGCCTCTCAATAGTTGCATCTGGAATTCAGGGCTCATAGAAACTATTGATTTTGCTAGGTAATGGTGTCTTGGTAGGTTTTAGTGTTGTGTTAGTGCTGACCACTTCTGATGGAATACTCCTAGCAAGAGTTGGGATGAGTCCATTTTTATTTTCTTGGTGTATCTCGAGGACTATGTTTTCATGAGGCAGCTGCAATGTGCCTGAAAAAATAACACCACTGCTAGCTTTCGAAATTAGTGATGTGTTCTTTCTGACTGCAGTGTTATGTTCTGTTGATTCTGGTGTGTTGAGCACCTCAGATGAGGCCTCCCTGTTTTGAGTCTCTCCATTCATTTCTTGCAGTTGTGGCCCAGATTCTCATTGATATTTTGCGATGTCGTCTGTGCCAAACTTTCCTTCCTCTGTGACTGGAAGCACAGGTGGTTGTCGACACAGGCAACCCAGGACAATCTTTCAATTCAGCCGATGCCTGTAATTGTAATGCACTGCTTGGCTAATTAGATGTTGACAAACCGCTGTCAACAGCTCGACCTGGTGGGGAGCTTGATCTATCAGTGCATTCACTGTTTGAAGGCAAGCCTACGTACCAGGAGACTCTGCTTTTACTGGCCTCTCAATCAACTCATTCTTCTCAGTTAACTTTTGACTTTGACAGTCTCTTAGATGGGGAGTCGAAAGTTTTTCCACTACAGTCGGCCCAGGTGGCACATTGTTTCTGGCTTTCCCTTGGAGTATTTTTGCATAGGCAGGTGGACACTGAGAATTCTTTGTTTGGTGAGCTGAGGATTTGATATGCTCACATCCTGCCTCATTCATATAAACTGCAGTGTAATCTCTTGATAGTTGTACATGAGCATCCATTTCTGTTCCCCGTACACATCTCTCCTCCTCAGAGTTACTCTGATTGGCTAAGAACGGCCTCTCGTATCCTTGGCTCAATACTGACTTGTTTTCTTTCCCCGTCCTCTTCTTTTTAATGGTGGATGATGGAGTCTGATCCGGGCTCCTTACGCTCTGCTGGATCTTTCTTTGGTGATGTGACAGCAAGGTATTTATTTGCCTTCTGTTTATTTATCGTGTGGCATCACTTCAAGGTTTGTAGATGAATCCCTATCAGGGTTAAGGCATGAGTCAGATCTTGATGGTTGATCTAACATGACATCTCTGTGCCTCTTGTCACCCACACTTTTACATACAGCTAATTCTGAGTTCAGCTCTTTCCCAGAGGCAGGTGTCTTTAATGAGTCATTTCCAATACCGCTTTGAGTAAGTCACAGGTTTGATACTCTTCTGCCTCCCTGCTTAATTTGCTGGCATCAACAACCAATCCTCCTGTCTGATGACCAACTCTACGTTGGGATTGGTCTCGCCTTCAGAGGCATTATTGGCTGGAAGCTCATGGGCCATCTTGGAGTCAGGTTTATCTATTGTGTTGGAGTTGGCATTGTCTGGCTCTGTGGTTTCCTTGCTAGTTGCTGTCTCACTGCGGGCAGACAGGGAGTTGAACTCTGGGTTGTTTATTGGCAGAGCGCTGCCGTTGGCTCGTGGCCCATCACCACACACCTCCCCCTGTGCTGCCTTACTGCTTTTTCCCACTGTTGCTTGGCTGTGCTCAACAAGCTGTTCAGCCTCCGGGATACTTTTAAGCCTCTCAAAGAAGCTATTGATGAACTCCAGGTGCACATCCTCATCCTCGCTGCCCAAGAGGACATTACCCAAGCTACCCACGCCCTACTTGCAGAGGTTGATGCGGCAGACAGCCTCCAAATCACCTGACGAGATCAGCTTGCAGACCCCTGTTTAAGAAAGTGGACCCTCCCGCATCATCGATGTCACTCATGCCAGAGTCCATTCCAGCCAGCGTGGGGGGGGGGTCACACTCCTTGCACTCCTTGAAGAAGGAGTCCCAGTCACACTTGCACACTGTGTTCATAGTCATCCATTGTGAGGAAGGGTTCAAAACAGTTTCACCACTACCTGTGAAATAAATCAACACGTGGCTTTAAATGTCACTGCAAACATGGTATGTCTGAGAAGATACAGATACTTGTCTCAAACTAGTTTAACAAAAAAGAGTGATTCTTAAAAGTTCTACTGCAACAAATGACTGTAGAAATGTGGCAGAAAAGGTAATGTATGAATATCTGATTCCTTTGCACCTAGATGCAGACATAACATGCCCCAACAGGCGTGTGTGTCACAGTGCTGTTACTGATACACTGTGTATTTCTGTTGATATTTCCCAGCCACTTATGCCATGTCTCTCAGCTGATGCCTAAGTATATAGTGTATAAGCCCAGCAACAGTTACTATCAGTGATGCAAGTCTCTCGTTATAGAAACAAAAGACAAGCAAGCATACAGTAGATGATTGCTTTGGCTAGGCTACACATCTCAGCTCTTAATCTCTGGTTGACATCGGTTTAGCCTTCATGACGCGTCTCAACTAAGTACTGGTTACGTTTGCCAAGTGCATTGCGAAAACTTGTTTGAGGAGAGCATCTAAGACCTGCCTTGCCAAAAAGCCTTCATAGGTAATGTCTGCTAATGCATTATGATATGCTTTGTGTGTCCTGTGAGCCCACACCTGATGCTCAACTCCCTCTGTCTAGTTGGGGAAAACTAAATCAACTAAATACTGTAACTATAGTTGCTATTATAGTTATTTGTGAGAAAAAAAATTGTTTTATTATAGTTGTCGTGCAATTCATGCATGTCACAGATTCACTAAATCCCATATTACTCCCCATTCAAATGACCTTAACTGTTATTAAAGGACTTGTGCATTCCCCATACATCTGTATCAGAAGGTGTACTGTCCATGTGTGCAGCCATAGGGTCCTACCTGTTAAAACTCCTACTACAGTGCCACTGTCCTATATACAGCAGAGTGTTGTGCTCCGGAGTCCCAGTGGTGGCATGGTGTGTCTCTATGTGTCCTCTGGCGGCGGTCCTTGTGTCGTGAGAGTGCAATGTGCCAGGCCCTATGATTCATTCTAAATAGAGTAGTGCTTCGGTGCTTCTGATCACGCAATACACGTAATGATCCAGTCTGGCGCTCGCCATCATTCCAAACAGAGGTATAACATTTCAGCACCTTAAATAGACGCCACACTCACAAGTGCTCACAAGATCTACCAAGATCTACAGAATGCTCTTTACCGAATTGGTCACAATCACTCTTACACCAGTTATACAGCAAGTGGTCTTTTGCATGTATGTTTTTTTGTTTTTTAAAGATCTTCCTTATAATTGAATGAGTAATTCTAACATTGGCTGTATGGAACAGCCAGGGCATAACACAACTGTACCCGGTGTTCCCGCAGTAAATACTTGTGAAGCAAGGCTAGGGGAAGAAAATGGGACCCGATTCATGCGAGTGTAGTCTGACACGAGCAGACAGAATCTCCCTATCTAATCCCGCCATGAGGGAGACAGAATCATTTTAAAATTATTTCATCTGGCACAGAAAGTGACAGTGCAAAGTGCAATAAAGTGCTAAACAAAATGGTCAGCAGATTTTCAGCACTTAGCAATGTCTTCTTTTGTAGTCTTTCGAGCACGGCATAAAACTAACATAAATCTTTTGTATCTTGGCCTCCTTGGTTTTTCCTATCTTGGTCTCCTTGGTTTTTCCTATCTTGGTCTCCTTGGTTTTTCCTATCTTGGGCTCCTTGATTTTTCCTATCTTGGGCTCCTTGATTTTTCCTATCTTGGGCTCCTTGGTTTTTCCTAGCTTGGTCTCCTTGGTATTTTACTTTTTATGGTTTGAGTGCGAGCTCCTGTGGAACTCGATAATAAATTAGACAAGTCAAAAGAAGTGAGCTTTACGTTACTTGGAACATAAATTCAGTTTAAACTGTAAGGTCTGTCAGGCTTTATCTGTAGTGGGTTGAGCCTTTGTTTACAGCTATCAGGATGACTCAATGAGAATTGACTGACAGATATCAAGATGGCATACCATTCATGACCTCATTATCAACACTTAAACTGGGTTTAACAGACTGTTGATGTGCCCTGGTTGCAACTGAATGTAATGATTATTGACAGTAAAAATAGTTCAGATAAGTGATTTCATACGTATAGCATTCATGCAAGGCACCTTCATGCTTTTCACCACATTTCTAAACGCTTTCATCCACAGGGTTTTCTCACACAAACACCATTGGGATTCCATTAATGGAGGAGAGACTTGTTAAGCATTCAGAACTTGCATCTAAAAAAGCATTCAGGGCTTGCATCTACACTCCACATTTACAAGCTGTATTTATCCACGGCCACCACGGCCATTAATCGCCCTGAGTTTCATCACAAAGGCTAATTATGGGAAAACAGCCCGCCTAATTAACAAACTGCAGGCTGGGCCATGTGCCCAAGAAGGCCCTATCAATGCATCTGGTTTCATAAAGAGAGACAAGCCAGGGCCTGTGTGTGACTGCTGCACCTGGGACAACAGCAGCAGGCCGATTCTGTTGACATCAACAGGATTTGGCCCTCAAAGTCAGTTTGGGATTAAGATCGGAATCTGTTTGGACTACTTAACAGTAACTAATGTCCTGTTGGTTCGTGCTAATTGTTTCACCGTGTCAGCTCCAGCAATTCAGTGTTGATTAGACAAAGCCTTGTAAACAGAGGCATTCAGAGAGCAGGCAGAGAGACATGATGTTGTTTATACAGAGAGTGTTTTGTATGGCTATGCTGCACTGGCCTGTGTGCCTTGGTTGGTGGCACCTTTAGCATCTCACAGGTGGCACAGACGGCAATGCTTCCATGATGACCAAGTGGGGGAGAGTACTGTATTCTCTGTTTGGAGCATACTCTGACAGAACATTTGACAAAAGAGGCAGTTTCAGAGGATTGGTGATTGTTTTGACCATTGAACGTCTTACAAATGCCACACAGGGTGTTTGAGGGCTATATTGTTCGGGGATTAAGTTTGTTCAAGTTCAGCAACAGTCACTTTAAAGGATCAGACCCTTTTTTTCAATTTTCGCCTAAAATGACATTCCCAAATCTAACTGCCTGTATCTCAGGACCTGAAGCAAGGATATGCATATTCTTGATATCATTTGAAAGGAAACACTTTGAAGTTTGTGGAAATGTGAAATTAACGTAGGAGAATATAACACATTAGATCTGGTAAAAGATAATACAATCAAAAAACATGCGTTATTTTCTCTCGTTTAAAAAAAATAATCTTTGAAATTAAAGAGAAAGGCCAGACAGCGATGGAGGATCCTAGGTGTAATTTAGATGTTGTCCACAAGATGGCATCAGTGTGTGTGCAAAGTTTCTGACTGATCCAGTGAAGAATTACATCACTACACAATATTTTGTATCAACTCTGCCAGGAGTTTTCCCAAATGTGCCGAATTGGTAAATGTATACATTTTCATGTATATAACTATAGAGAACACACAAAAATGCTATGGTAGTAAAACATTTAAGTTTATACACTCCCAGGAATGTCATACATGATGGATCATTAGCTTCCCTACAGAAAATACACTAACCTTCCCACCTCTAGATGGCTGGGCGGGGGTGCGTGTGGAGCCAGATACAGCAGCTGGGTCAAACTGCAGAACCCAGTTCTTACACAATTCAGAGCAAGATTACTGAATGTAAGTACATTATTTACCTTGAGAGGTGAACGTATCAAACCAGTTGCTGTGATAAAAGTGTTTTGTTGTTGTGCACTATCCTCAAACAATAGCATGGTGTGTTTTTGTTGTCATAGCTACTGTAAATTGGACACTGCAGTTAGATTAACAAGAATTGAAGCTTTCTGCCCATATAAGACATGTCTATGTCCCGGAAAGTTGGCTGTTGTTTACAACGCCATTCTTGTCACATATCGCATATTGAGCAGCAACTGTACCGGTATAGGGACACCAATCCAGTAGAGGTTTTAAGGCACTGAAGCAGTGCCAGAGCAGAATGCTCTTAGTTGCATGGCACAAGTAATAGGTTTTTGTAACAATTAGTGGTTGGTCATTTCAATTAATGATATACCTATTCAATTCTTGAAGAATATAAATGATACCATTTTTATAAGCTGAGTTGTCATTTGAGACATTGTAAACAAGACATGTAGGCCTATAGCTTCAAAAATATGTTTTACTATCATGTCAATCTTAAGGACATGGGCCCAGTTTCCCAAAAGCATCTTAAGGCTAAGTTCATCGTTAGACAGTAGCGGTGCGTGGGTAAAATCACTGGGGAAGCCAAGTCAGAAAAAAAATCCTTATTACAACCTATGTGTTGTGATCATTGCGTTGTTTGCTCTATAATCTGTTGACCTAGGCTACCTGACTAAAATGCTTGCTCACTAACCTAACTTATTTTCATGGGCAACAATGAGCAAGCTAGTTAACATTAGACTACTACATCTAGGTACATATTGAACATCCATCCTTCATTTAGGGCAGGGGCACAATGTATGAATTTATGGTTGGTCGGATCAGAATCTACGTTATATAATCATTGGCCAGTACGGAGTATTAAGTAAAACTAAAGTCCAAATCCCTATCTCCATCCATGACTAATTTAGGAAAGGGACAATTTTAGCTAGCTAGCTAGCCACCGGAGGACAACAACACAACGAGATGCAACAATTCAAGTATTTCTGTCAATTACGTTTTGCTTTTGATGTGATGTGATTGGCGTGACGCCAAATCCAAACTGGCTTCCCTTTACACTTTTTTTTGGTGCGCTAGGACCATTCACAGTTGAGCTCGCTCAGTTTAGCTCAACGCTGATTGTCTATTATTATTTATTTTATGTTTTTATCAAGGGAGGCCAAATGCTTGCTGGCTTCCCTTGCATTCAATGCTACGGGCAGCTACAATGTCATACTATTTTTGACCAGACAGCATCAGATAGATGGGCTACACATACAGAGACAGAGGGGCGCTGTTTTGCTCACTCGGATGCTTTCTCTGGTGAGATACATTCAGCCTCTTGCGAATTGAAGGAAAATTACGAAACACAGAGAGACGAAAGATAATTTATTTTATATGTTTTTTTTTCTTCTTTTTATTGTAATTTTTTTGGGGGAAGCCTGGCTTCCTTTGGCACCCACAAATATCGTTAGAACCTTCTTAGGAGCATCGTTAAATCTCCGAGCTGTTTCCCAAAATCATAATTATTAGCGTTGCACTTGAAAACTTACATAATCTAATGCCTGCCTCAGACCACAGCCAAGTGAGTCAGAATATTTTTTTGCCCTCCCATGTCACTTTATATACAGAACATTGCCGCTAAACACAGAATCACATGGTTTATTCATCTCTCTCTGTGATGCAGATAACTTCAGAACAAAGTTGACTACAAATACAAAGTTGTCAATGTCTTTGCAATTGATTCAAACAACCGACGTATAAAAAGATGCTTCAAATGAAAACCCAGATAACTACATTGAAAGAAAAAGTAGGGTATTTTTTTTATCATATTTAAATACATTTCATGCTCAATCAATTTAGTTCTACTTTGCTACTTGTAGTCTACTGTCTGTAATTTGTCTCAATATATTTTATGATGTGTAGCCTAACATGTGTGCAATGATGTGCCAAATCAGTGATTTAGTGCATTTTTATTGGGTAAGCATTAGAATAAGCCACATTGCAGCCGTAGGTGGTAATAACTCTCCAGGAGCTGATCCGTCGTCAGTAGTATTGTGAAATAATTCTAATGTTAAGGTAAGATTTGAATAAAGAAAGCTGATGGAAGGAATCAATAGGTTACATATATTTCTTGATCAAATTAATTTACAAATTCCTGCGAGTTCTACCCATCACCGGCAGCTAAAATCAAATCAAATTCTGTGTGTGTCACTCGACACTCCTTGAGTACACCCAACAGCACACTGATTCAACTCATTGAAGGCCTGATGATTAGTTGACAAGTTGAATCAGGTGTGCAATAAAAATATGTGCTGTTGGGGGTACTCAAAGACTGGACTTGGGAACCACTGCTCTAGTGCGTGCAGACAGTTTCGTCAGTGGAGGAGGAGAGAGAGTGTTGAGTGACACACACAGTGTTGGATTTGATTTGAGCTGCCGATGATGGGCAGGACTCGCAGGAGGTATGTTTGTAAATTAATTTGATCAAGCTATGTATGTAGCCTATTGATTCCTTCCGAACTGCTCTATGCACAAATTTGTTTGTAAAAATGTCTCCACATATGTTAACACACATTTTTAAGTAGGCCAAATCAAAATTGATAACATGGATCCAATTGATAACATGGATGAAATGTATGATGTAGGCTAGATAAGAACCAAAATTGAGTAAACATGAGATGTAGCCTATAGGGTAAATACATCTTTATTTTATTTTTTCACCCTTATTTTACCAGGTAACCTACTTTTTATTTTAGGCAATGGGATGGAATAGGCCTACCATCTCAAGAAAAGTATGTTTCTTACAATACTTTTGCAAATATGAAGATTCCATCACCATTAGTAAAAGCCAAAGGTCAGGCAGGGGCAGTAGTCCTAAACTCTTTCATGAATGTGACCACAAGATGGCGAAGAAGAGCCATCAAATCTGAATGGATTCACAGACATAAGCCAAAAACTAAACTGAGTTGAACCATTTCTTGGAATTAAGGTACAACCTGCAATATTTACTGCTGTTCAATGGTGATATTATAATTCAACAAGAATGTAACATAAATGCACATAAATGTGCTAAAACTGAGTAGGCTACTGTCATCATAACCCATAACCCATAATTTAACCTTGCTTTTTACTCCAACAATTTAATGTTTAACATTATGTTTAAAATGATAATGTTGATCTCATGCGCTGTCAGTACTTGAATCCATATCTCCATCTATGAATTTGTGAGTGGTTATATTTCTCCAGCCCCATCCCTCAGCGTTATAGAAAAGGTGGCGTGGCTGCAGTTTGGCTGAAATACAAAGTCAGGATTGTGACTTTAACGTCAGAATTCATATGTTCAACATTTCAACCAATATTGATCATAACACACACAAATCGGCCAGTATGACATTTAATGTTGGGTATAGTTTTATTGACTGTGTTTTAATTAGTAGAGGAGACCGTTGAACAAAGTAACACATGGTCAGTTGTAACAACTATACTGAACAAAAATATAAATGCAACATGTAAAGTGTTGGTCCCATGTTTCATGAGCTGAAATAAAAGATCCTGACATTTTCCATATGCACAAAAAGCTTATTTCTCTCAAATGTTGTGCTGAAATTCGTTTATATCCCTGTTAGTGAGCATTTCTCCTTTGCCAAGATAATGCATCCACCTGACAGGTGTGGCATATCAAGAAGCTGATTAAAAAGCATGATCATTACACAGGTGCACCTTGTGCTGGGAACAATAAAAGGTCCGTTTTGTCACACAACACAATGCCAAAGATGTCTCAAGAGAGGGAGCGTGCAATTGGCATGCTGACTGCAGAGCTGTTACCAGAGAATGTAATATTATTTTCTCTACCATAAGCCGCCTCCAACGTCGTTTTAGAGAATTTGGCAGTACGTCAAACCGTCTCAGGGAAGCTCATCTGTGTGCTCGTCGTCCTCACCAGGGTTTTGACCTGACAGTAGTTTGGCTTCTGTGGGCAAATGCTCACTTTCGATGGCCACTGAATTAATCCCAGTTTCAACTGTACCGGGCAGATGGCAGACAGCGTGTATAGTGTCGTGTGGGCGAGCGGTTTACTGATGTCAACGTTGTGAACAGAGTGTCCCATGGTAGCGGTGGGGTTATGGTATGGGCAGGCATAAGCTATGGACATCGAACACAATTGCATTTTATTGATGGCAGTTTGAATGCATAGATACCATGACGAGATCCTGAGGCCCATTGTCGTGCCATTCATCCGCCGCCATCACCTCATGTTTCAGCATGATAATGCACGGCCCCATGTCGCAAGGATCTGTACATAATTTCTGGAAGCTGAAAATGTCCCAGTTCTTCCATGGCCTGCATACTCGCCAGACATGTCACCCATTGAGCATGTTTTGGATGCTCTGGATTGACGTGTACGGAAGCGTGTTCCAGTTCCCGCCAATATCCAGCATTGAAGAGGAGTGGGACAACATTCCACAGGCCACAATCAACAGCCTGATCAACTCTATGCAAAGTAGATTTGTTGCGCTGCATGGTGGTCACACCAAATACTGACTGGTTTTCTGATCCATGCCCCTACCTTTTTTTAAAGGTATCTGTGACCAATAGATGGAAATCTGTATTCCCAGTCATTTGAAATCCATAGATTATGGCCTAATGAATTTATTTCAATTGACTGATTTCCTTATATGAACTGTAACTCAGTAAAATCTCAAAAATGGTTGCATGTTGAGTTCATATTTTTGTTCAGTGTAGCTAGCTAGCTTCAGTTAGCTTCACATTGCAGCTCAGGCTTTATCCATACTATGACTGTGGATATTGCTTGTCCGGCTGCCGCTAACTCTAGCAGGCTTGTAATTGCATTTGCATGTCGCACGTGGCTAGTCCAACGCCGAACACTTCATTGAGACAATACTGAAACATCAATCCATGGGCGAGGCAGTGCCATATTTTAATTTGTGCTGAAATCAAATGAAAGAAAAATTATCTTGTTGTGGTGTGAAATAGGCTTTTAGAAGTGCCGTCTTTATTACCTATCGTTAATGGCTACTTTGGTGTGCTTATCAATGCACAACCACCTTTTTTCCCCCACTCCTACCTATTGTACCTATCGATAAAATAATTGTATTAAGTCATATAAGTGTGTGAAGTTTAAAATACATTCTCTCATTACTAAATGTATAATGTGACATATTTTAACATTTAAAACAATTTACACAAAAAAACATTTGATTAATACAATATTTAATCAGTCGTCTTCCTCAAATGAAGGGGATGATGACACAATCTTTGCAAGAGGGAGGGAAACTGATTTCATTGGTCCTCAACTCGTGGCTCAGTCATTTCATTCAGCGTAAGTGGAGTTAGCCTGCCCTGGAGCAGGTTAGTTCTGAAGGATCCGTTGCCATAGAAATGTACATGGCTAAAAGGTGAGCCACTTTCGTATGAATGGTTATTTTACCTTTATTTAACTAGGCAAGTCAGTTAAGAACAAATTCTTATTTACAATGACGGCCTACACCAGCCAAACCCGGACGACGCTGGGCCAATTGCGCACCGCCCTATGGGACTCCCAATCACGGCCGGTTGTGATACAGCCTGGAATCGAACCAGGGGGGTCTGTAATGACGCCTCAAGCACTGAGATGCAGTGCCTTAGACCACTGCACCACTCGGGAGCCCAGTGTTATCGCGAGTTGAACTCAGAGTTGACCAAAGTTACCTCGTTAACACCTCAAACCTGCTTCGTAGGATACCCTTCTGGTCTCATAGACTAGACATAACATAGTAAACAAAAATCCGGGACACTCAAATTAGCATGAGGTTAATTAAGGCAAAAACTAAAGGTGTGTGGTTGATCGGGATGGATGGGTAGGCGTATAACTCAAACGTCTAGCAACCCAAAGGTTGCGTCATCAAATATCATCACTGACAACTTTAGCATTTGAGCTAATTAGCAACTTTGCAACTACTTACTACTTACCTGTTAGCTAATCCTTCCCCTTTAACCTAATCTTAACAACTAACCCTAACGTCAGCCACCAAGCCACCTAGCTAAGGTTAGCCACAACAAATTGGAATTCGTAACATAACGTATGTATTGCAAATTCGTAACATTGTACAAATTGCAATTCGTAACATATCATACGAATTGCAATTTGTAACACAAATTAATACATATCATACCAAACGTAACATAGCATACTAATTTGAGTGTTCCGGATATTATTTTACTATGTTACGTCTACTCCTGAGTCCAGGTTGAATGGCTAGGACACATCCTAGTTCTCCTCTGCCCCACTCACTATTAGTCATGCTAAAAACACCATGGCTCAAATGTGACCGACCGGCTTGATTCGGTTTTATGTAGCAACATTATAAATGGTGTTTTTTACATTGGATAAAAGAGACTCAGAGCTAGAAAATTGTATATCATACACTACAGTTGAGGAACAATGGGAAAGTAATTCTGCTTTGAAAGTTGATGAACTTGTAATCCCACTTTTGAGAAAATGGCCATTGAATGTTTTGGTATACCTACTGGAGAGCTCTTCTTTGTCTACACCCATTCAGGATCGTTCACACCCTCTTAAGCCTTAGCCCCAACCATCTCTTTAAGGATTTACATGTGATGCCATGTGCTAAACAGAGTGAGTATGGTAGTGTACTAAACAACCAATGATTTCAAGACTAAAGGCTGGTTTATACTACGTCTATCGACATGTCCGTAGACAGTTGTCGCAGTGACATCAGGAGCATTCTATTGCCATCTGACATCAAATTTGTCGTTGTCGTTATGAAAAGGTAGAAACACAAAAACAACAGGCTGCATGACATCAGCAGCCTGGTGGTCCAAAATAGCATAACTGGTGTATTTTAGCACCAATAAACCCATCCATTTAAAAATGAATTTAGTATGTCAATCTAGCAAACCAGGCAACTAAAAGCAACTTTCTAAACAATATTTTGATTTGTTTCTAGCTTGTTAGTTAGCTAGCTAGCTTCTACCGTAGAATTGTAGAACTTGGACACTGTCTCGTTGGCCTAACATACAGTACCAGTCAAAAGCTTGGACACACCTACTCATTCAAGGGTTTTTCTTTATTTGTACTATTTTCTACATTGTAGAATAATAGTGAAGACATCAAAACTATGATATAACACATATGAAATCATGTAGTAACCAAAAAAGTGTTAAACAAATCAAAATATATTTGAGATTCTTCAAAGTAGCCACCCTTTGCCTTGATGACAGCTTTGCACACTCTTGGCATTCTCTCAACCAGCTTCATGAGGAATGCTTTTTCAACAGTCTTGAAGGAGTTCCCACATATGCTGAGCACTTGTTTGCTGCTTTTCCTTCACTCTGCGGTCCAACTCATCCCAAACCATCTCAATTCGGTTGAGGTCGGGTGATTGTGGAGGCCAGGTCATCTAATGCAGCACTCCATCACTCTCCTTCTTGGTCAAATAGCCCTTACACAGCCTGGAGGTGTGTTGGGTCATTGTCCTGTTGAAAAACAAATGATAGTCCCACTAAGCGCAAACCAGATGGGATGGCGTATTGCTGCAGAATGCTGTGGTAGCCATGCTGGTTAAGTGTGCCTTGAATTCTAAATAAATCACTGACAGTGTCACCAGCAAAGCACCTCCAAACCATCACACCTCCTCCTCCATGCTTCATGGTGGGAACCACACATGTGGAGATCATCGGTTCACCTACTCTGCGTCTCACAAAGACACGGCGGATGGAACCAAAAACCTCAAATCTGGACTCATCAGACCAAAGGACAGATTTCCACCGGTCTAATGTCCATTGCTCGTGTTTCTTGGCCCAAGCAAGTCTCTTATTATTATTGGTGTCCTTTAGTAGTGGTTTCTTTGCATCAATTCGACCATGAAGGCCTGATTCACGCAGTCTCCTCTGAACAGTTGATGTTGAGATGTGTATGTTACTTGAACTCTGTGAAGCATTTATTTGGGCTGAAATCTGAGATGCAGTTAACTCTAATGAACTTATCCTCTGCAGCAGAGGTAACTCTGTGTCTTCCTTTCCTGTGGCGGTCCTCATGAGAGCCAGTTTCATCATAGCCCTTGATGGTTTTTGTGTCTGCACTTGAAGAAACATGACATTTTCCGGATTGACTGACCTTCATGTCTTAAAGTTATGATGGACTGTCGTTTCTCTTTGCTTATTCGAGCTGTTCTTGCCATAATATGGACTTGTTCTTTTACCAAATAGGGCTATCGACGGTATACCTTGTCACAACACAACTGATTGGCTCAAACGCATTAAGAAGGAAAGAAATTCCACAAGTTAACTTTTAACAAGGCACACCAGTTAATTGAAATGCATTCCAGGTGACTACCTCATGAAGCTGGTTGAGAGAATGCCAAGTGTGTGCAAAGCTGTCATCAAGGCAAAGGGTGGTGTCACGGATGCCGCCGAGGCTGCTCCTCCTCCTTGCTCGGGCAGGCTTCGGCGTTCGTCGTCCCCGGAGTACTAGCTACTGCCGCTCGATGTTTCGATGTTTGTCTTGTATTGTCTAGTTGGTACACCTGTTTCATATTCTGTATTGATTATGTACCATATAAGTTCCCTTGTTTTAGGTTTGCCTTTGTGTGTTATTGTCCGCGTCTCTTGTATGTATGTTCGGCATTGACCATCTTGTTTATTACACACTCCACATACATTTCTCATCTTGTGTTTGGAGGCTTTTGTTTTGTGCGTATTTTACTTTGGAAAGTAAAGTAGTCGTTACTGATCCTCTGTGTCCTGCGCCTGACTTCACCGCCGCATACATCTCAGCATTGACAGAATAACACACCACCCATGGAGTCAGCAGGAGCAGCGGCGGTGACCGAGTCACTGGAGGATCGGGTCAGCAGCCAGGACGCCATGATCCATAGACTCGGCTCCGCCATGCAAGACGTGATGGACACCCTGCGCCGATGGGAAAGAGGAGACTTGCCCACACCTCCTCCTACATTACCACCACCATCGGCCAGCCCCATCGTACCATCTCCGGAGTCCAGTGGGATTCGGCTCTCGCTCCCGAGGGCATATGATGGCACCGCAGCCGGGTGTCAGGGTTTCCTACTTCAAGTGGAACTCTACCTGGCAACCATACACCCGCCGACCTCGGGATACGAGAGCTTTTCCGCCCTCATCTCCTGTCTATCCGGCAAGGCTTTGGAGTGGGCCAATGCCGAATGGAGGGGAATAGACGCCGCCACCATCAGCTACGCAGAGTTCTCCCGCCGCTTCAGGGCTGTTTTCGATCATCCCCCAGAGGGTAAAGCGGCGGGGGAGCGTCTGTTCCACCTCCGACAGGGGAAGAGGAGCGCACAAGAGTTCGCCCTGGACTTCCGGACTCTAGCGGCGGATGCGGGGTGGAATGAGAGGGCCCTCATCGACCACTATCGGTGCAGCCTGCGAGAGGACGTTCGACGAGAGTTGGCCTGCAGGGACACCAATCTAAACTTCGATCAGTTGGTGGACATGTCGATCCGTCTGGATACCCTGCTGGCTACCCGCGGACGTCCGGAGTTGGGGCCGTCCATTCCATCCCCCAGCACCTCCGAGCCGAGCCCTATGGAGCTCGGGGGTGCTGGCGCTAGAGAGAGGGGGAGAGAGATCCGGAGGGAGGCCGTCCTCTGCACCAACTGTGGCCATAGAGGACACACTGCGGTTTGGTGCTGGGGAGGGTCTCCAGGGGATCGAGGCAACAGGTCATGCACTGGGGAGTCATTCCAGGTGAGTAGGCGCCCAACTCACCCAGAGCTCTCTGTTGTTCACCTGTGTATACAAGTAGTATTTCCCCAGGTTGCATCTCATTCCCAGCATAAGGCGCTAGTCGATTCAGGCGCAGCTGGGAATTTTATTAATCGTAATTTTTGTGTTAAGTTAGGGATTCCCCTCCTACCAGTAGATGTGCCCTTTCCTATTCATGCCCTAGATAGCCGTCCATTGGGATCTGGGTTGATTAGGGAGGTCACAGCGCCACTAAAGATGAGGACGCAGGGGGGTCATGAGGAGATCATTCAGTTGTAGCTGATCGACTCTCCTGCGTATCCCGTGGTGCTGGGACTTCCTTGGTTAATCTCCAATGACCCCACCATTTCGTGGCAACAGAGGGCTCTCAAGGAGTGGTCTGACCAGTGTGTCGGGCGGTGTCTAGGTGTTTCCGTAGGGGCGACCACGGTGGAAAGTCCGAACCAAATGCCCGCACTGCACATTCCTCCTGAGTATGATGATTTGGCACTCGTGTTCTGTAAGACGAGGGCGACGCGATTGCCACCTCATAGACAGGGGGATTGTGCGATAGACCTCCAGGCAGGTGCTGCACTTCCGCGTAGTCATGTGTATCCTCTGTCTCAAGAGGAGACGGCGGCTATGGAGACATACATAGCCGAGTCTCTGAGACAGGGATACATACGGCCCTCCACTTCTCCTGCGTCCTCGAGTTTCTTTTTTGTGAAGAAGAAGGATGGAGGGTTGCGCCCGTGTATTGATTACCGTAGTCTCAATCAGATCACTGTTATATACAGTTATCCTCTCCCTCTGATTGCGAGTATGACGGAATCATTACACGGAGCGCGTTTCTTCACAAAACTGGATCTCAGGAGCGCCTACAACTTGGTGCGCATTAGGGAGGGAGATGAATGGAAGACAGCATTTAGTACCACCTCGGGTCACTATGAGTATCTCGTCATGCCATACGGGTTAATGAATGCTCCTTCAGTCTTCCAATCCTTTGTGGACGAGATCTTCCGGGATTTGCATGGGCAGGGTGTAGTGGTGTATATTGACGACATTCTAGTTTACTCTTCTACACGAGCCGAGCATGTAGCCCTGGTGCGTCGAGTGTTGGGTAGGCTGTTGGAGCATGACTTGTATGTCAAGGCAGAGAAATGTCTGTTTTTCCAAGAGTCCATCTCCTTCCTGGGCCATCGGTTGTCCGCGTCAGGGGTGGAGATGGAGATTGACCGCGTTTCAGCCGTGCGTAATTGGCAGACTCCAACCACGGTTAAGGAGGTGCAGCGGTTTTTGGGTTTTGCCAATTACTACCGGAGGTTTATCCGGGGTTTTGGACAGGTAGCAGCTCCCATCACCTCCCTGCTGAATGGGGGCCCGGTGCGTTTGCAGTGGTCGGCTGAGGCTGACAGGGCGTTTGGACAACTGAAGGACCTGTTCACCTCGGTTCCGGTGCTGGCGCATCCGGACCCCGCTTTAGCGTTCCAGGTGGAGGTGGACGCGTCAGAGGCCGGTATTGGGGCTGTACTGTCTCAACGCTCAGGCACGCCTACTAAACTCCGGCCCTGCGCTTTTTACTCGAAGAAGCTCAGCCCGGCGGAACGTAATTATGACGTGGGGGACAGGGAGCTGCTAGCCGTGGTTCAAGCCCTAAAGGTGTGGAGGCATTGGCTTGAGGGGGCTCAACACCCTTTTCTCATTCTGACTGACCATCGTAACCTGGAGTACATCCGGGCAGCTAGGAGACTGAACCCTCGTCAGGCTAGGTGGGCCATGTTTCTGTCCCGGTTTGTTTTTAAGCTCACTTACATCCCAGGGTCCCAGAACGTTAAGGCAGACGCCCTGTCCCGGCGATATGACACAGAGGAGAGGTCCATTGAGCCCACTCCCATACTGCCAGAGTCTTGTCTGGTGGCACCGGTGGTGTGGGAGGTCGATGCGGAAATCGAGCGGGCGTTACGTACCGACCCTACTCCTCCAGAGTGTCTAGCGGGGCGGACGTATGTTCCGCTCGAGATTCGTGATCGTCTCATTTATTGGGCTCATACGTCACCCTCCTCTGGACATCCTGGTATTGGCCGGAGAGTGCACTGCCTTAGTGAAAAGTACTGGTGGCCAACATTGGCTAAGGACGTGAGGGTTTATGTCTCCTCCTGCTCGGTGTGCGCTCAGTGTAAGGCGCCTAGACACCTGCCCAGGGGGAAGTTACAACCCCTACCCGTTCCACAACGGCCGTGGTCTCACCTATCGGTAGACTTTGTCACGGACCTTCCCCCTTCACAGGGGAATACCACTATTCTGGTCGTTGTGGATCGGTTCTCTAAGGCCTGTCGCCTCATCCCAATGCCGGGTCTCCCTACTGCCCTACAGACTGCTGAGGCTTTGTTTACCCACGTCTTCCGGCACTACGGGGTACCCGAGGATATAGTGTCTGATCGGGGTCCCCAATTCACCTCTAGAGTCTGGAGGGCGTTCATGGAACGCTTGGGGGTCTCGGTTAGCCTTACCTCGGGTTTCCACCCTGAGAGTAATGGGCAGGTGGAGAGAGTGAACCAGGATGTGGGTAGGTTTCTGAGATCTTATTGCCAGGACCGGCAGGAGGAGTGGTCGGGGTATATCCCCTGGGCAGAGATCGCCCAGAACTCCCTTCGCCATTACTCTACGAATCTGACCCCTTTCCAGTGTGTGTTGGGGTATCAGCCGGTTCTGACACCATGGCATCAGAGCCAGATCGAGGCTCCTGCGGTGGATGAGTGGTTTCGGCGCTCGGAGGAGACATGGAACGCTGCGCATGTACTTCTGCAGCGGGCTATCCGTAGGCAGAAGGCGAGCGCCGATCTCCACCGCAGTGAGGGTCCTGTGTACGCACCTGGAGATCGAGTCTGGCTCTCGACTCGAAACCTGCCCCTTCGCCTGCCCTGCCGGAAGCTGGGTCGGCGGTTTGTGGGGCCATTTAAAGTCCTGAGGAGATTGAACGAGGTATGTTACAGGTTACAACGGCCTAATGATTATCACATTAACCCCTCGTTCCATGTGTCTCTCCTCAGGCCAGTGGTAGCTGGTCCACTCCAGGACAATGAGATACGGGAGACTCCTCCGCCCCCACTGGACATCGAGGGGGCTCCGGCATACTCAGTCCGGTCCATCGTGGATTCGAGACGTCGGATGGGGGGTCTGCAGTATCTCGTGGAGTGGGAGGGGTATGGTCCGGAGGAACGGTGCTGGGTGCCTAGGAGGGACATTTTAGATCCCTCCCTCCTGACGGAGTTAGACCGGAGTCATCCCCGAGGCCGGGGTCGGTGCACGGCTGGAGCCGCGCGTCAAGGGGGTGTACTGTCACGGATGCCGCCGAGGCTGCTCCTCCTCCTTGCTCGGGCAGGCTTCGGCGTTCGTCGTCCCCGGAGTACTAGCTACTGCCGCTCGATGTTTCGATGTTTGTCTTGTATTGTCTAGTTGGTACACCTGTTTCGTATTCTGTATTGATTATGTACCATATAAGTTCCCTTGTTTTATGTTTGCCTTTGTGTGTTATTGTCCGCGTCTCTTGTATGTATGTTCGGCATTGACCATCTTGTTTATTACGCACTCCGCATACATTTCTCCTCTTGTGTATGGAGGCTTTTGTTTTGTGCATATTTTACTTTGGAAAGCAAAGTAGTCGTTACTGATCCTCTGTGTCCTGCGCCTGACTTCACCGCCGCATACACCTCAGCATTGACAGGTGGCTACTTTGAAGAATCTCAAATATAAAATATATTTTGATTTGTTTAATACTTTTTTAGTTACTACATGATTCCATATGTGTTATTTCATAGTTTTGATGTCTTCACTATTATTCTACAATGTAGAAAATTGGTTTCGTTCAAACCGGAAGTGCTATTGAAAAGCATATAATACCATCTAAAAATATCTGACATGACTTTACCATTGTAAATGGAGCAATATAGGCTACACATGAATCTAACGGTTTCTTCATAGGCAGCACGTCCAATAGGCTAAGGGAAGCTAAGATTCCCCTAAAGTAAATTGAACATGCCAAAATTATATAATTACTTCTGTCTATACCCCAAAAAATAATTCAAAACACTACACCAGATAGCATGATTTAGCCACAGAGGATCATTAGCTTCTTTTAATCTTGATCAAGTTTTGAGTTGTATTAATCATATGCATGGTACACATCGTCCAACGAAATGCTTACTTGCAGGTTCCTTCTCGACAATGCAACAACCATAAGAAATAATACAAGATAAGAATACAAACCGTCCTCACCACCCGCTGGAGGGCCTTGCGGTCGTGGACGGAGCAATTCCCGTACCAGGCCATGATGCAACCGGTCAGGATGCTCTCCATGGTGCAGTGATAGTATTTGGAGAGGACCCAGGGCGAGAGACATGGGGCAGAGACGCTGTTGTGCCCTCTTGACAAGAGTGGTGGTGTTGTTGGTCCATGACAAGTCCTCATTGATGTGGATGCCGAGGAACTTGAAACTCGTGACTCTCTCTACTGCAGTCCCATTGATGTGGATCGGGCATGATCCGTCAACAACCAACTCCTTTGTTTTGCTGACATTTAGGGAGAGGTTGTTGGCTTGACACCACAATGCCAGTTCACGTACCTCCTCCCTATAGGCTGACTCGTCGTTGTTGGTTATCAGGCCTACAGCCGTGGCATCATCAGCAAACGTATTGATGGAGTTGATGTCGTGCATCATTGAGTGAGTCCGTGCTCCTGTAAAGTTTTTTTTAGGACAATTTCTTCCTCCAGGCTAGATAATATAAAAATAATATGCCATTTACCAGACGCTTTTATCCAAAGCGACTTACAGTGATGCGTGCATACATTTTTATTTGTTAAATATTTTTTGTGTAGGTAAAATTAATGATACGGGATATGGCAGTGGAAATGCCTTAATGCGCAAATATTATAACCATCATGTCGAAGTAAACTCAGAGTCACGTAATTAAATGTTGTGTGGTCCTCCCACTACGGGAAAGCATGTTTATTAGGCTACAGATGAAATAAATTGAGATGAACTTCATAGGGTGGTGAAAGTGCATGGTGATGGCTTGATGCTCTTTTCCAATAAATATCGAGGGTCTTATTATGGTGACATGATGATTGACGCTTGGCTGCCGTTTGACAAATAAAAATAATCTTGATCTTTTGTCCATAATAATCTCATAATGTAGGTAGCCTACCCGCACTGTATCTGCAAGCTGTTGGCTAGAGTGCAAGTGCCAAGACCAGAGTGAGCTATATAATGCAATACTTCTTCTGAGTTGAAAATGCGATGGAAACCCTATTATTTATTCGGTACATGGGAATTTAACCACAAAAGTTATTTTTATGTGCACTTGCACAGCCTTTTATCCGTAACAAGTTAATTTGATGGAAACACTTCTGGTGGGAAAATGCACATATTGTCAGTTTGCAGAGGTGGCACGACAGGCTCAAAAGCGGTGTGGCAAAATGTGTACGTGTCTTTTCTGGGGCCTCATGATCTCATGACCTGATCAGGTACACTACATGACCAAAAGTATATGTGGTCACCTGCTCGTCGAACATCTCATTCCAAAATCATGGGCATTACTATGAAGTTGGATTCCAGATTCGTCCGTCGGACTGCCAGATGGTGAAGCGTGATTCATCACTTCAGAGAACGTGTTTCCACTGCTCTAGAGTTCAATGGCGGCGAGCTTTACACCACTCCAGCCGACGCTTGGCATTGCGCATGGTGACCTTAGGCTTCTGTGCAGCTGCTCGGCCATGGAAACCCATTTCATGAAGCTCCCGACGAACAGTTCTTGTGCTGATGTTGCTTCCAGAGGCAGTTTGGAACTCGGTAGTGAGTGTTGCAACCGACAACAGAATCATTCTGTTTTTATAGGAGTAATTATTATTATTATTATTATTGTTTTGACAAAAATGTATACGTTAATGCCATAATTGTAGGCTACATTTTCGGTGAAAATCACTACAATAAATGTGCTTTAGCTGTCACCCTGGCCTGATAATGGCAGGATATCAGTCCTCGGCAAGCGGGAGCGAAGGACATGTGTTGTTGTGTTGCCGGCATGCAGCGCAAACTCTCCCCATTGAGCAGTAGACTATCATGGTAACATCCAGATGGTAACTACCAATATTGCTAGTTTTGTGTCGTGTAGGCTGCTATCCTACTTGAAATATATTCAAGTGGGATGGAACAAATTGGCCACGTTAGCCATGCTGCTGGCTGCTGTTGCCAGCTTGTCAGCATAAATTAGGCTCATCAGGATGACTGAAGTGACTGAACCGAATCCATTCGTCTCCACTTGACTCCACTGCACATTTCAATTTGGGCACCATGCGTATAGCCTTTCCATAGCTAGCTGCTGGCTGCATGATTGCATCAACCTAGCTAGCTAATGCTAGCTAGCTAGCTATATAGCTAGGCTACTCTAAAGCTAACGTTAGTAGCATTCGTTAGCCTGAAAATCTATGGTAGGCCTATTTCTAGCAATAAAGTAAATGATCATGTCTCAAGGTTTTGTTTTAAAATGCTTAGTCACAGCATAAAATAAATGAACGTAAGCCTTCTGACTACACAAACATGGGCTATATAATAAAGTTAAATAAAGAAGTCAAGACCCAGCTATTATTATTTTCCATTATTACTTTTATTCAAGACAGGAAAACAAACAAAAATGTTCATAAAACTTGCTTGTTCAATTCGAGATCATTAAAAGACACTCAGTTCTAGCATTATTTTTCAACATGAAAAACAGACTTGGTCAGAAACAGAGTAGGCTAACATCCTCTTTCCAGGTGAAAGCTATGATCTCTCTAATATCTATTTAGGAGCTGATCCATCGTCAGTATTGTGGAATAATTATAATGTTAAGGTTAGATTTGAATGGAGAAAGCTGATCCGAGAGCAGCGCTGTTTTTCTTTCGATCCTACTGTATCAGTTTTGACACATGGTCTAACAACGCACTTAGCGTTTGCTTGTTTGGGAAACACTATTTTTTTTCAATTGTTGGCTCATAAATAACAATGCATCTGGTACGATCGCAACTGGGAAACAAGGCTCTGTTGATCAGGGTCTTGGTCACGGCCCTGTGCAACATCACGTACAGTGCATTCGGAAAAGTATTCAGACCCCTTGACCTTTTCCACATTTTGTTACGTTACAGCCTTATTCTATAATTGATTAAATTATTTTTTTTCCTCATCAATCTACACACAATACCCCATACTGACAACGCAGAATAAATAAAAAACAGAAATACCTTATTTACATAAGTATTCAGACCCTTTGCTATGAGATTCGAAACTGAGCTCAGGTGCATCCTGTTTCCATTGATCATCCTTGAGATGTTTCTAGAACTTGATTGGAGTCCACCTGTGGTAAATTAAATTGATTGTACATGATTTGGAAAGGCACACACCTGTCTATATAAGGTCCCACAGTTGACAGTGCATGTCAGAGCAAAAACCAAGCCATGAGGTCGAAGGAATTGTCTGTAGAGCACCGAAACAGGATTGTGTCGAGACACAGATCTGGAGAAGGGTACCAAAAAAATTCTGCAGCATTGAAGGTCCCCAAGAACACAGTGGCCTCCATCATTCTTAAATGGAAGAAGTTTGGAACCACCAAGACTCTTCCTAGAGCTGGCCACCTGGCCAAACTGAGCAATCAGTGGAGAAGGGCCTTGGTCAGGGAGATGACCAAGAACCTGATGGTCACTCTGACAGAGCAAATTAGTTCCTCTGTGGAGATGGGAGAACCTTCCAGAAGGACAACCATCTCTGCAGCACTCCACCAATCAGGCCTTTATGGTAGAGTGGCCAGACGGAAGCCATTCCTCAGTAAAAGGCACATGACAGCCCGCTTGGAGTTTGCCAAAAGGCACCTAAAGAACTCAGACCATGAGAAACAAGATTCTCTGGTCTGACGAAACCAAGATTGAACTCTTTGGCCTGAATGCCAAGCGTCACGTCTGGAGGAAACCTGGCATCATCCCTACGGTGAAGCATGGTGGTGGCAGCGTCATACTGTGGGGATGTTTTTCAGCGGCAGGGACTGGGAGACTAGTCAGGATCGAGGGAAAGGTGAATGGAGCAAAGTACAGAGAGATCCTTGATGAAAACCTGCTCCAGAACGCTCAGGACCTCAGACTGGAGCGAAGGTTCATCTTCCAACAGGACAACGACCCTAAGCACACAGCCAAGACAACGCAGGAGTGGCTTCCGGTCAAGTCTCTGAATGTCCTTGAGTGGCCCAGCCAGAGCCCGGACTTGAACCCGAAGCTCCCCATCCAACCTGACAGAGCTTAAGAGGATATGCAGAGAAGAATGGGAGAAACTCCCCAAATACAGGTGTACCAAGCCCAAGAAGACTCAAGGCTGTGATTGCTGCCAAAGGTGCTTCAACAAAGTTCTGAGTAAAGGGTCTGAATATGTAAGTAAATGTGATATTTCAGTTTCTTATTTTTAATACATTTGCAAACATTTCTAAAAATCAGTTTTTGCCTTGGCATTATGGGGTATTGTGTGTAGATTGATGAGGGGAAAAAACGATTGAATCAATTTTAAAGTCAAGGGGTCTGAATACTTTCCGAATGCACTGTACCTCTCCACCATATCTGCCAGACTGTTCCACCTTCTGCGCCAATCCTGTTTAATCTTGAGCTCTTTCCTGAACTCTTCCTTCACATACCCCTGTAGCTTGTCACCACTGACCCCTCACTTTCTCCACTGTGCTGCACAGATCCCTTCTGAGTTCGTACTGGGTGTATGTTTCCTCACACTCCCCATCTTCCTCTTCAGCATCGGCATCACTCGTCATCGCTGTCACTCAGGGGCTGCGCTTGAGGGCGATAGGCCCTACATTACGTCTGTCACAGCCAGTTGTGTCCGAGTAGCACAGCCGTAGCTCTGAGACAACAAGTTTCCTGTACTTCACCATAACTGATGCCCTATAGTGATACACACAATGTGGTCTTGCATTGTGAGGTTGTGTGAGGCCAGTTGCGCTTCCATCTCTTTCCCCCGGAAGGCTACCGTAGATCTTAATCACCACCAGGTTCCAGTGCTCTTGGAAGGTATGCAGATTTATGTTCATAAATCGTTTGTTCTGGCTGGAGGTGTACTCATCTATGGTTAGTGAGAAACGGATGCCTTTCCTCACCATAGCCTGGAACATCGGCTAATTTGCTCTTCTCTTTCCCAGATATGTTCGAGGGATTCTTGGGGAGGGTATGGCCATATTTTTTAAGCGCTGATCTGATGTACTTGCTGTTTGCAATAGCATGGTAGGACAATCCGTCGACCGCAGCCATTTCTGCTAGAATTTCATCTAGTGCTTGCATCGGCTTGAGGTAAGACTGCATCGTTTTAGGACATTTTGCTGCTGAAGTCCCCTCTGAACTTAACAAAGCCCCCTCAGCACTTGCCTCGCTATGTTGGGGGTGTAGGCCTGAATGTCGGATCAATCCACTTGTTGAACCGCCTGCACATTTTATTCTGTGCTTCCAGATTTTTGCATTCGGCCTCGTTTGCATACATTTAATTAAAGTTTTGCCACACATAATTTTTTTAAATGAATAAGAGCAAGTAGGCCTACCAGTAGCCCGAAAGTTGGAGCCAATTTGATTACCGTATTAACTGCATTTCAAGGTGGCGTGTACAGATTCAGCATAAACAATGCGTGCGCTTTGAATTGATGGCGACTTTGTGTAAGTAAATATCGTAGGTTACAACAATGCACACACACACACACACCCTGAGCGTTGATCATTGATCATGCAGATAGCAGAGCAGATGGTGGGGAAGACAGATTTAGACATTGCATATCATTTAACAGTTCCATTTTACATCACGCTGTTCATAGAAATGATTTATTATAATTTGCCAGTCTCTCGCAATCATTCATCCCGGGAAAAGGGAGTGGGTTTGGGCGGGAAATCCCGGTAAATCTCGGCAACCCTGTTCCCGCCATTAAACCCTAGTGTTGAGTGACCCTGTGTGTCATTGGCTAACTGGGGTCTGTCTCTTACCCCTGTGGGGATGCTGCTGTCTGCCATGAGTCGCTCCCTCATGACCAAGAATGACCATTTGGGCCCTGGGCTGCACAAATTATTAGAGAAAGACAGCAAACTCAGCTCTCTACATCTGCTTTTTCAGATGAGATGTTTTGAAGAGAGTGCTCAGATTAGTTAAATACTTAAAGATATCACGTTAAGATAGTTAGCCTGAAATAATATAATGCTACCAAGAGTTTTATTTTTGTAGACCTGCTACTTTCTCCCGTTTGTGTCATTCTGCTGATGTTTCCTAATCATTTCGCCATCTAGAGCAAGTCATTAAGATGAGGACATACCATCAGTGTCCTGCCAGTTCCTTGAGCTGTGGAAAGATTTGCTGTTTTGATATGGCTATTAAGCTCTTTTCTGTTTTTGCAAGTAACTACATGTATCATTTTCACAACCTCTGAAACATAGCAGAGGTCAGTCACACACCACTGTAATACCACCACCAAGGCTGTATTTTATACTGTAAAGGCTACTCAGAGATAGAATTGTGAAGTAATTAACATTTTAAGTAGAAAAGCAGCTTGATTCATGGGAATCAGTGACTTTCATTGTTGGGATGGAGGAGATTAAGACATGGTAATCAATTTGATGTCCTCTGTTTTTAATCAATGAATATTATAAGGTCAAATGTCACCCATGGAAAGGAATGAACTAATTTCAAATTAGTTAAGATTCGCTTCCCCATTTCTACACAATATAGTTGATCATTCAGACCACCTACAGTAGGTGACCATATTGTTCATGTTTGCCAGCGGGCTAATTTAGATTGATACTGTAGAATGATTAGATGAACGCTAAACATGCATCCATGGAGGTTTGCAGCAATAGCCAATAATGATTCATTGGATTCAGAGAGAAGGCTCGAACATCGTCCCGTCTTCGTCTGCTTCTTAGTTGTGTGCTGACTCCTGAAAAGCAGTGAGCGGTTTGCTCTGGGTTAAACATACTGGGAGCCATGGGAAGAGCCATTCTCCGATCAGTGGACATTTGGGTTGATGAGTTATGCGACGACAAAGGGTCGACTAGCTCGCCACTTCCAGCCGAGTGATGTCCTTTCTTCCTTGAGCTCGGGTCGCCGGGGTTATCAGCGACAGGGGGAACAATAGGAAGTGGCACAGCCAGGCACAGGGCACAGGACTGTCAGTCACTTCCTGCATATCTACATAGGCTGACTGAGTGCTACTGTCTGTCCTTGGCGTGTCTCTCGTCGCCACTGATAAAGCAGCAGCCCAGAGCCGCTGAGTTGACTGTCTCCACTCATTCGTTTAGCAGGGGTGTCAGCCACTGGCCTATTGTGGGACCTCCTGACCCCACCCATTACTCAACACTACAGCCTAGGGCAGGATGGACACCCATGACACAGCTTGGTGTAAACACAATGTGTCCTTTGTGAAACAAGGTGCATGAGGGGAATTGTGGTGCATGTGTTGTCCATGCCACATAAATGACGAGTCAAATCTTTAAACTTGAGAAAAGCCATCTTATTTCAGGCCTGACTGTTTGAGTACTGTATGTTCAAAGACCTCACACATGCACACACTCTGACAGACACACATACTGTACACAGAAGAATTGTGCAAAATCTTTGGCTAAATTCTAAGCCCTCAAACCAGACTAATGTCTATTGTTGATGACATCATCTTGAGCAGATGCTGAGTTTCGGTATTCTTGTCCAACTGTTATTCCAACAGTATGATTCGAGGACCAAATACACAAGACAGATTATGTTAAAATATTGTAACAGCATCAAAAAGAAACATATACTGTATGTGCATTTTTGTCATATTGCAGATGCTCTTATCCCGAGACAATCAGTGCATTCAACTAAGGTAGGTAAAACAACCACATATCACAATCATTGCAAGTAGTAAGCTTGTTCACAATAGCCACTATCTGCTAAATCAGTGCTAGAAAGACAAGACAAATGTGAGTGCAAGAAATTCAGGTACATCTGTTACGTGTTAGTAGGTTAAACCTTTAAGAAAATATATACTTCATATACTGCTTACCTTTCTATTCTAGTTGTTTTGTTTAAATGCTTTGTATATTCTCCAGGGGTAATCATGTTATTACTAATGGTTGTAGGTAGTGGCTACATACATACTTTTTCAGTGAACCAGCTGAGTGTAGCCTAGATATGTATTAGCTGACATGAAGACATCAGGGCTTCAGCGACTGAACACCTAGGCATGAGTATGGGCAAAACTGCCTGGCTGGCAAAACTGTGACATTACCATTATGTGATGTTTTCAGAAAGTCTACTGTATGGCTTTCCTCCACAGTTGGGAAAGAGAATGACGTATAGGCTGGAGCTCTGTCAGGACTAGCCGCTAAATCAGTCTGTCTACATCTAGTACACAACAGCAGACTTGGGTTCAAATAACATTCGTTTTCTTTCAAATATTTCAGCTGCGCTTAATTGCGCTTGCCTGGCGGGAAAGAATGAATGGGATCGTCTCAATAGTGCGAATCCCGCCCATCTGGCATTCCAGGCGGACTCAAGCCAATGCTCCAAGTATTTGAAAGAAAACAATGTTATTTGAACCCAGGTGTGCAGTGCAGTAGAGTACCACATAGTACACTACACACCCAGCGTCTGTCTTGGGAGCTCTCATGAGTCAATCGGCCTGTATCTCTCTCTGCCATCCTTGCCCTCTGAGTCACAGTCTGGTGGTGAGAGTGGGCGTCTGCTTTGCTGCCCTGAGCGGGGATCTCCCTGTGGCAAACCCCTCCAACCGTCACTCCAGAACTCAATTGTATACGGCAGGGTCAAACAGGGCTCAACGCCCGACCCACCAATCACCTCCAAGTAAACGGAGTGACTGAAACCTTATCTGTGGTTTGACAGCCCTGTATTTCCTCCTCGGTTGGAGGCTGTTAATTTCCTGTTGATTTGGCCTCAGAACAGCATTAGCTTATCAGTCGCTAGCGACAGCCGACAGGACCTCCACACTAGTGTAAACGTTAACTCACTGACGATGCTTGATTTAAGCCCAGTTGATTGATGTAGGTGTGTTCCCTGTCACCAGTGAATGTTGGGACGCCAGTCTGAATGGCGCATTCTTTGCCCTACCACTTCAGATGTTTTACACTCTTTTTCTATTGAGCTCCATAAGACCCTTGTTTTTGATCAAGTGGTCATGAAAAGCAGCTAAATTAACACAGGCCAGCCAGTCAATTCTTTCTTTTTTCCCCCAATTGAAAGACTGGAAGAATTTGCATCGAAGCAGACACTATTCACAGGATAATTAAGGTGGCTCCCTGACAAATGCTCCAGCTTTAGCCCCCAGGTCTAGCAGAGAGCACTTTCCAGGGAAAGACACTTCACTAGATGGTGACCCGGGGTAAGCGGAGGGCTCTGGTAACAAGAGGCAGGTTAAAACGTATTTGCATTTTATTTATTTATATTTTTAGATCAGCTTAAAACAAATTACTTTCTGTTTATCTCGTTTATTAGTTGTTTTGCATCACATCTTATTGCTTTTATGTTGTTGCCATAACAGAAAGGATCATAAGTAGTCGCAGCCCGATGTGTTCGCTTGCTTCAAGGCCCAGTGCAGTCAAAAACGTTATTTTCCTGTGTTTTATATACACTAACATTAACAACACCTGCTCTTTCCATGACAGACTGACCAGGCGAATCTATGTGAAAGCCGTGATCCCTTACTGATGTCACTTGTTAAATCCACTTTACTCACAATTGAGACATGGATTGTGTATGTGTGCCATTCAGAGGGTAAACGGGCAAGACAAAGGATTTAAGTGCCTTTGAACGGGTTATGGTAGTAAGTGCCAGGCGCACCGGTTTGAATTTGTCAAGAACTGCAACGCTGCTGGGTTTTTCACGCTCAACAGTTTCCCCTGTGTATCAAGAATGGTCCATCACCCAAAGGACATCCAGCCAACTTGACACAACTGTGGGAAGCATTGGAGTCAACATGGGCCATCATCCCTGTGGAACGCTTTCGACACATTTACATTTTAGTCATTTAGCAGACGCTCTTATCCAGAGTGACTTACAGTTAGTGAGTGCTTCCATGTTTTTTTTATAAAAAAAAATTATACTGGCCCCCCGTGGGAAATGAACCCACAACCCTGGCGTTGCAAGGGCCATGCTCTACCAACTGAGCTACACGGGGACACCTTGTAGAGTCCATGCCCCAATTAATTGAGGCTGTTCTGAGGGCAAAAGGGGGTGCAACTCAATATTAGGAAGTTGTTCCTAATGTTTTGTACACTCAGTGTATATGTCCACACTATGAGGTTGGAATAATACTGTGAAATTGTGAAATCGATAATGCCCATTTAGTGTAAGAGCTGTTTGAAAAGACCGCCTGAAATTTCAGCCTGTTTTGGTGTGATGGAATTTTGGCCTGCCTGGTGACATCCCCAGGCACTAAATTAGTTAATAGACCAATAAGAAAGTGAGTTACAAACCTCTCTGCCAATAACCGCTAGTTTTCAGTTTTCCCTCCCCACTCAGACTTCTCCCAGACAGTCCTAGTAAAATTCTTGCTTGAGAAATGGCTCGTTGCTAAGAAGCAATTTTTGTTTTGTTTTGACCATTTTAATTGAAAACAATCACAGTAAGGCACTTACTTGTTACCCAGAAATTATTTGATGATGAGATAAAAACTGCTGCATTGGGCCTTTAATTGACTGTGGCAAAAGGAAGTGGTCAGAGGTCAGCCGCTGCCTTGAGCTCCCAGTGACAAAAAAAGTCACTTCCTGCAGTTCATTTCCTGCAATTCTACAAATTTTGCCATGGGACAGAAATAAAACGTTGAAATTTTAAAGCAAATTTTCTGCAATTCAACACATTTTCTAATGACTTATGCCATGTTAATATATCTGAGTGAGAATAGTCTGGGGCCCCTAGCAGCCGGGGGCCCTAAGCGACCGTTTATGTCGCTTATGCCTGGTACTGTGCATGCATGCTCACAAGGGGCACACTGTATTAGCCTATACATATCACTGCTGAGACATGCAGAATACATTTTCACATAACCCAGCGAGGTATGGGCATGCTGTTGTCTTTTATGTAATATTTACACTTCCAGTCATCACAAGGATAAAGAAGACAGAAGCGAAGAGAAAGAAATACCTGCCAGACAACAGCTCCAAGTCCCTTCTCGTCTGTAGTCTCTCATAACGATCTGGATCCCCCCCCCCCCCCCCCCCCCTCCCCCCCCTCCACTGTGACGCCTATCCAACAACGTTGTGTTTCAAGAAACCATTTCTTTCATCTCTTTGAATATTTCATGGAAGAACAGATCTAATGTGTTGCGAAAGATCTTTTGCAAGAGTTCTTTCCCACAAAACAGCTCATTGTTGTGCCATTACATTTGTGTTGATACGATCCCCAACCAACCCCCCTTACTTTGTGAAAAAGCTTTGAATGTGACCTCTTATAGGCAGACAGTGGGCACTTAGGCTGAAGCGTGAGACAAAGTTGGGGGTGGGAGGTGGCAACAAAGACCATATACTTGAACAAGTGTCCTTCAAAGTTTTAATCAAAGTACAGAGAGCAGGGCATGCTGGGAGCAAAATTTGCCCTCACTGCAGCCTGGGAAAATGTCAGCTCGCCCTGAGAACTCCCAAACAACCCTTTTTTCCTCCTCCACTTTCACAGAACTCCCACTGTGTTGTAATATCACCCTAGAAGGGGGTAGAGAGGTTGTGAGAGGTTACAGAGCTGGAGGGTACATTAGAGGGGAACCTCTTGGACAGCCACACAATATTGTTAAACACTCTCTGTTGGGTTAAGGTTGCTGAGGTGAAGCGGCTGGTTACTTGATTAAAGTGCCTCAACGCTGCTGTGACCGCTTTTACACTACAGGCAGAAAAGAAGTTGGCTGCACATATTACCACTGTCCATCAGTCTGCACAGCTGTTCCCACAATGCACTTGAAAAGAGGTGCATGTGGTGACATCTGGTCTGAGATTTACTGGAGTGATGCGTTTTAATATCGTCCTGCAGAGTGGGGTTGTGTCAATTTGTATGAATGCCATTTGGTTTGGGAAATACTGGTTTGGGAAATACTTCGTAAAATGTCACAGAGATGTTTGTGATACTGTTTCTGAGCAGATTAGGAGATCCCTCATCTCTGTAGCCACCCCTCAGGCCTGACCCTCCCCCCTTCACACTCCTTCACCTTCTCAAGCCCTCCTCCTCCTTACAGAAGAGCAGCCTGTGGAGCGCAGAACCTCCTCCACAGAGTGAGATGCTTCACAGGTAAAGAGGACCCTGAGGACATGTTCTCCAGCTGGGCCCCCCAGCATGAGAACCCTCCCAAGCTGACCCCCACTCCAAACACACTCCTCCATTCCCATGGTGAAAGTACAGAACAACCGGTTGATTGCTATGTTTATGAATGCTCTTCCGGCTGATGGCCCAAGGCTCACTGTTTGCTCTCTCCACATGACCCCACCCCCATCACCTCACCCCTGTTAGCATCATAGCATCAATCTTGTTAGCATAAACCCCGTAACCATCACCACACAACCAATCACCATAAAACCACAATAATCTAGTTGATTGTTAAAGAACAAAAACATGCCCTTACTTAGCCCATAAATCAAATCAAATTGTATTTGTCACATGCGCCGAATACAACAGGTGTAGACCTTACCGTGAAATGCTTACTTACAAGCCCTTAACCAACAATGCAGTTTTAAGAAAAATAAGAGTTAAGAAAAATATTTACTAAATAAACTAAAGTAAAAAATTAAAGACAATAAAATAACAATAACGAGGCTACAGTGGCTTGCGAAAGTATTCACCCCCCTTGGCATTTTTCCTATTTTGTTGCCTTACAACCTGGAATTAAAATAGATTTTTTGGGGGATTGTATCATTTGATTTACACAAGATGCCTACCACTTTGAAGATGCAAAATAATTTTTATTGTGAAACAAACAAGAAATAAGACCAAAAAAAATGAACTTGAGCGTGCATAACTATTCACCCCTGGGCTTTGACTAGGCCATTCCAATATATTTAAATGTTTCCCCTTAAACCACTCGAGTGTTGCTTTAGCAGTATGCTTAGGGTCATTGTCCTGCTGGAAGGTGAACCTTAAATACCTCAAATCTCTGGAAGGCTGAAACAGGTTTCCCTCAAGAATTTCCCTGTATTTAGCGCCATCCATCATTCCTTCAATTCTGACCAGTTTCCCAGTCCCTGCCGATGAAAAACATCCCCACAGCATGATGCTACCACCACTATGCTTCACTGTGGGGATGGTGTTCTCGGAGTGATGAGAGGTGTTGGGTTTGCGCCACACACAGCGTTTTCCTTGATGACCATAAAACTCAATTTTAGTCTCATCTGACCAGAGTACCTTCTTCCATATGTTTGGGGAGTCTCCCACATGGCTTTTGGCAAACACCAAACGTGTTAACTTATTTTTTTCTTCAAGCAATGGCTTTTTTTCTGCCCACTCTTCCGTAAAGCCCAGCTCTGTGGAGTGTACGGCTTAAAGTGGTCCTATGAACAGATACTCCAATCTCCGCTGTGGAGCTTTGCAGCTCCTTCAGAGTTATCGTTGGTCTCTTTGTTGCCTCTCTGATTAATGCCCTCCTTGCCTGGTCCGTGAGTTTTGGTGGGCGGCCCTCTCTTGGCAGGTTTGTTGTGGTGCCATATTATTTCCATTTTTTAATAATGGATTTAATGGTGCTCCGTGGGACGTTCAAAGTTTCTGATATTTTTTTATAACCCAACCCTGATCTGAACTTCTCCACAACTTTGTCCGTGACCTGTTTGGAGAGCTCCTTGGTCTTCATGGTGCCGCTTGCTTGGTGGTGCCCCTTGCTTAGTGGTGTTGCAGACTCTGGGGCCTTTCAGAACAGGTGTATATATACTGAGATCATGTGACAGATCATGTGACACTTAGATTGCACACAGGTGGACTTTATTTAACTAATTATGTGACTTCTGAAGGTAATTGGTTGCACCAGATCTTATTTAGGGGCTTCATAACAAAGGGGGTGAATACATATGCACGCACCACTTTTCCGTTATTAATTTCTTTATAATTTCTTGTAACAAGTAATTTTTTTCATTTCACTTCACCAATTTGGACTATTTTGTGTATGTCCATTACATGAAATCCAAATAAAAATCCATTTAAATGACAGGTTGTAATGCAACCAAATAGGAAAAACGCCAAGGGGAATGAATACTTTTGCAAGGCACTGTATATACAGGGGGTACCGGTACCGAGTCAATGTGCGGGGGTACAGGTTAGTTGACGTAATTGAGGTAATATGTACATGTAGGTAGAGGTAAAGTGACAATGCATAGATAATAAATAATAAACAACGAGTAGCAGCAGCGTAAAAAAAAGGAGGGGGGGTCAATCAATGCAAATAGTCCGGGTAGCCATTTGATTAGCTATTCAGCAGTCTTATGGCTTGGGGATAGAAGCTGTTAAGAAGCCTTTTGGACCTAGACATGGCACTCTGGTACCGCTTTCCATGCTGTAGCAGAGAGAACAGTCTATGACTAGGGTGGCTGGAGTCTTTGGCAATTTTTAGGGCCTTCCTCTGACACCGCCTGGTATAGAGGTCCTGGATGGCAGGAAGCTTGGCCCCAGTGATGTACTGGGCCGTACGCACTACCCTCTGTAGCCGAGCAGTTGCCATACCAGGCGGTGATGCAACCAGTCAGGATGCTCTCGATGGTGCAGCTGTAGAACTTTTTGAGGATCTGAGAACCCATGCCAAATCTTTTCAGTCTCCTGGGAGGGGGGGGGTATAGGTGTTGTCGTGCCCTCTTCACTACTGTCTTGGTGTGGTTGGACCATGATAGTTTGTTGGTGAAGTGGACACCAAGGAACTTGAAGCTCTCAACCTGTTCCACTAAAGCCCTGTCGATGAGAATGGGGGCGTGCTCGGCCCTCCTTTTCCTGTAGTCCATGATCATCTCCTTTGTCTTGATAAAGTTGAGGGAGAGTTTGTTGTCCTGGCACCACACTTCCAGGTCTCTGACCTCCTCCCTATAGGCTGTCTCATCGTTGTCGGTGATCAGACCTATCACCGTTGTGTCGTTGGCAAACTTAATGATGGGGTTGAAGTTGTGCTTGGCTACGCAGTCATGGGTGAACGGGGAGTACAGGAGGGGACTAAGCACGATCCCTGAGGGGCCCCCGTGTTGAGGATCAGCGTTGCAGATGTGTTGTTGCCTACCCTTACCACCTGGGGGCAGCCCGCCAGGAAAAGCACTTCATGGCTTCAGACGTGAGTGCTACGTGTCGGTAGTCATTTGGGCAGGTTACCTTGGTGTTCTTGGGCACAGGGACTATGGTGGTCTGCTTGAAACATGTAGGTATTACAGACTCAGCCAGGGACAGGTTGAAAATGTCAGTGAAGACACTTGCCAGTTGGTCAGCGCATGCTCGGAGTACATGTCTTGGTAATCTGTCTGGCCTATTGAATGTTGACCTGTTTAAAGGCCTTACTCACATCGGCTACGGCGAGCGTGATCACACAGTCGTCCGGAACGCTCGTGCTCTCATGCATGCTTCAGTGTTGCTTGCCTCGAAGCGCACATAGAAGTAATTTAGCTCGTCTAGTAGACTTGTGTCACTGGGCAGCTCGCGGCTGGGCTTCCCTTTGTAGTCCGTAATAGTTTGCAAGCCCTGCCACATCAGACGAACGTCGGAGCCAGTGTAGTAGGAGGGCATAGCGGGATTTCTTATAAGCGTCTTGGTTAGAGTCCCGCTCCTTGAAAGCGGCAGCTCTACCCTTTAGCTCAGTGCGGATGTTACCTGTAATCCATTGCTTCTGGTTGGGGACAACGTCATCGATGCACTTATTGATGAAGCCGTTGACTGATGTGGTATACTTCTCAATGCCATCGGATGAGTCCCGGAACATATTCCAGTCTGTGATAGCAAAACAGTCCTGTAGCATAGGTAAGAAGTGAGGATGTCTGAAGCATGAAGCTGTAGATTATTATTTATTCTCTCGGTTGCGCATTCTTAGAGAAGATAGAGTATGTGTTGGTGATGCTGTTGAAGACTTCAGACAAAGACAGCCAGCCACACACTCAGGAGCTTCCCGCTGCTCCCTAGCCTTCAGTCTGAAGTTATTTCGGAGATTATTGATGTGTCCACCAGCTAGGTATGTCTATAAACACCCATCCTGAGCAACAAGTTACAAGTCCAACTCCCCGCTCATTAAGCTGTAATTGATTGTAATGTGGCCTTTAAGAAGTGCTATCCACTACAGGGTTGTCCTGCACATGCGAGTGCCCCCACTGTCCCCTTCCTCTTGTTCGCCTCACCCATCAGCAGGGTCCAAGGTACAGGCACAGTCAGCACACTCAGACTGAATCGTTAAAGCAGGCGGGAAGCCGTCAAGATTTTCATAGAGCAGGCTTCTGTGGACCAGCTTGAGCCCAGGGACAGTGGCCAGTGGGAGAGCCCCATCCTGGGAAGGCCATTGTTGCCTTCTCCCCTTGACTGGCGGCCTGCGGCTCGGACTGCATTGGCTCGATTTGTATGCCAAGCCTCTGGACTAAAGGCGTCCACGCAGGGGAGCTCAGTCAATATTGGTTTTGAGAGCATGTGGAAAAATGTCAAAATTTTCAATTCTATTGACTTCCCCCCACTGCTGTTTGTTTCTGCTGTGAAAGGCCTAGCAGGGCCATTAGTGTAAACAGCTCTTTGTCATACGGCTGGATCTACAGCGGGAGGTTGGGAGAACAAAACACTGATACAGAGATTTAAGTCAGTCCTAAAAATGGCTAAGACACAGGACTCAAGAGAGACCTTAAAATAACAAAAAAGAAAATAAACTGCAATCATCCCACTCTCACAAGTGTAAAATGCCTGCCATCTTTGCAACTTGGCCCCCTGAAGTGTTTGCTGGTTTTTATGAGGGAGAGTGGCCATCTTGAACATTTGCGTTTTGATAAATCCCTGTGAAAGAGTCATGAGTGACACATTGACGAAACCAAACAATCCATTGCTGATTTGTTCCAATGTTTGTAGCCTACCAAATGCAAAAACCTAGTGATATGCAGCATCATATGGACTGTGGACTGACTGTTATGTTGCATTGAACAAGTTATTAAACTCGACAGGTGGTCTCCATAATTCTACAGATAAAATCTTACTATACCAAAACAAAATGTTAGTAGTTAGAATTGTGACTAACAAGTCCTAACCTAAGCTTTGGTCTTCTACCTTACAGAACATTATACAGAAACCAAAACACTTTAATCCTTAAATATGTCCTTCGTCTCAATGCCTTGTCTTTCTTGCGGAGCAGGTGTCATTGTAAAGATCATCTGTTTTACAGCGGAACGTCCCCCTTCCTCAAACTTCTAGCTCTCCTTTTTCTTTCAGGCCTCAGGGAATATTGGATTCTGTTTTGGAATTGCTTCAATTAACATAGGGCAGTAAAAGTGTCCTCTTCGCAACTCTCCTCCTCCCAGCTTTCTCTTCATCTCTTTTATCTGTCTCCTTCTCATTTTATTGGACAGCTAGCTTTTGTGCTACACCAATGAGCCACTTCCTCTTCTTGCTGAAAAAAAGAGGGTTGGGGAGAGGGTTCAACATGTGGTAAGTGATGGGGTAAGTTATATGCAACGTCTTTGCAAATTGAGTGTAAACCGAATGGTTTCAAACTGTTTCTAGGCCAAATTTTGTGAATAGGTTAACATGATTCACATGTACAATATACAGGCCTTATGTTAAAAATATATATACAGTGGGGGAAAAAAGTATTTAGTCAGCCACCAATTGTGCAAGTTCTCCCACTTAAAAAGATGAGAGGCCTGTAATTTTCATCATAGGTACACGTCAACTATGATAGACAAATTGAGAAAATAAAATCCAGAAAATCACATTGTAGGATTTTTTATGAATTTATTTGCAAATGATGGTGGAAAATAAGTATTTGGTCACCTACAAACAAGCAAGATTTCTGGCTCTCACAGACCTGTAACTTCTTCTTTAAGAGGCTCCTCTGTCCTCCACTCGTTACCTGTATTAATGGCACCTGTTTGAACTTGTTATCAGTATAAAAGACACCTGTCCACAACCTCAAACAGTCACACTCCAAACTCCACTATGGCCAAGACCAAAGAGCTGTCAAAGGACACCAGAAACAAAATTGTAGACCTGCACCAGGCTGGGAAGACTGAATCTGCAATAGGTAAGCAGCTTGGTTTGAAGAAATCAACTGTGGGAGCAATTATTAGGAAATGGAAGACATACAAGACCACTGATAATCTCCCTCGATCTGGGGCTCCACGCAAGATCTCACCCCGTGGGGTCAAAATGATCACAAGAACGGTGAGCAAAAATCCCAGAACCACACGGGGGGACCTAGTGAATGACCTGCAGAGAGCTGGGACCAAAGTAACAAAGCCTACCATCAGTAACACACTACGCCGCCAGGGACTCAAATCCTGCAGTGCCAGACGTGTCCCCCTGCTTAAGCCAGTACATGTCCAGGCCCGTCTGAAGTTTGCTAGAGTGGATTTGGATGATCCAGAAGAGGATTGGGAGAATGTCATATGGTCAGATGAAACCAAAATAGAACTTTTTGGTAAAAACTCAACTTGTCGTGTTTGGAGGACAAAGAATGCTGAGTTGCATCCAAAGAACAACATACCTACTGTGAAGCATGGGGGTGGAAACATCATGCTTTGGGGCTGTTTTTCTGCAAAGGGACCAGGACGACTGATCCGTGTAAAGGAAAGAATGAATGGGGCCATGTATCGTGAGATTTTGAGTGAAAACCTCCTTCCATCAGCAAGGGCATTGAAGATTATTATTATTAAAAGATGAAACGTGGCTGGGTCTTTCAGCATGACAATGATCCCAAACACACCGCCCGGGCAACGAAGGAGTGGCTTCGTAAGAAGCATTTCAAGGTCCTGGAGTGGCCTAGCCAGTCTCCAGATCTCAACCCCATAGAAAATCTTTGGAGGGAGTTGAAAGTCTGTGTTGCCCAGCGACAGCCCCAAAACATCACTGTTCTAGAGGAGATCTGCATGGAGGAATGGGCCAAAATACCAGCAACAGTGTGTGAAAACCTTGTGAAGACTTACAGAAAACGTTTGACCTGTGTCATTGCCAACAAAGGGTATATAACAAAGTATTGAGAAACTTTTGTTATTGACCAAATACTTATTTTCCACCATAATTTGCAAATCAATTCATTAAAAATCCTACAATGTGATTTTCGGGGAAAAAAATTATCATTTTGTCTGTCATAGTTGACGTGTACCTATGATGAAAATTACAGGCCTCTCTCATCTTTTTAAGTGGGAGATACTTTTTCCCCCCACTGTATATATTATCAGCCTTACTGTGAGTGACAACCCCCAGTTAAGTAAGCACGAAACACACAGAGAATCTCACTGCCGATAGATAGACTGCCGATGGGTATTTATCACAGTGGGAGGCTGTTCCTAGAACAAAAATATACCTGCTGCGTGCCGACCCGTTAGCGACGAACCTGCCGTTTCTACTTTTAGAATAGCAATGCTCGTCAGTGGCCAACAACTTGACTTTGAGCCAATCAGAGAGCACAAACCCCCACATGGGGAAACCAAAAGGAGTGATAAAAAAAATAGGGCATTTTCTCAGTTAAATGTCATGAGCCAGTCACACTTTATATACAATGTAGGCTATGGGATGATAGCTAGCTAAGTGCACAGACGCAATGCACACAACACTAAATACTTCCTCTAAGCTAGCTAACTACTGTAGCTAGTATTGATATTATAATTAAATCACAATGGATTAGTTTCCATGAAACAGCTGCCTGTGTTAGCTGCCGAGTTAGTTCAGTGTCCTTAGCTAGGTAGCTATGTTGTGATAGCTAGTGAATATGCTAACGTTCGCTAGTTAGTTAAACATTTGTCTATGGGCTGACACTGGCATCATGGGATTATGGTATGGGAGAGTGAATTAAATTGTTTCTTCGTCATCTTGCTAGGTATTTATCTAGCTGTGGCCATCTGGCTAGTATCAACAAGGGCTTTCTACAAAATAGCAACGTTAGCGAAGCTAGCTAACTAGCTAACATTGTAATCTAGACCATAAACTAAGCAACACACACGGATATGCATTGCCAAACAACACTACTGCCACCTTCTAGTTTGGAGTATGGCTGACAACTTCAAGGTCTTTGCTACGTGAACACAAAAGAGATTGACTGCCGACACTCTGTTCAGAGGTGCTAAGTGCTGTTGGCAGGCAAACATTTGACAATCCTACCGGTATGTCTGAGCTATTAAGTTCACCAATAACAACATCAAAATCAGGGACACAGCTATTCACCAGCCTTATGTTTAAAATCAAACAAGTAGGCAACCTTGCAAAGTGCAACGTTTACCACCTACCAGTGTAGCCTCACTGTTGCTAATGGTTTACTTAACATGTCGTCACAATGAACACAATATGTGCGTCCCAAACCACACGTTGCTGCTAGGAGTCATACTTATGTTATTGCAGCTCAGGATTGGGTGTTAGAGATCTAGCTTAGAGTGTGAAAATCCTTTAAACAAGTTACTTGCTCACACCTCTAACTAAACTGTGCTCTAACATGGTAAAACAAGGTTTAATTAGCCCCACAACTTCGCAAGAAAATAATATTTTCATGGCCTGTAATTGCACTGATGTAATTTAAATGAATGGTTTCCTCAGTGCATGGTACCCATAGTAGATGATATACCCAATATATAAAATTAGTGCTAGAAGATATCAATAGACTTCCAGTCATTGGGCTAGTTAGCATTGACTCACAAAACTACCTATAACTAACTTGCTTCATACTGGACACAGAGACATAAAAATGGTATCCACAAGTTAATCTGCCTCTGGGAAAAGTAGATAAAGGGCCTCATTGACAAAATCCCGAAGTATCCTGTTAAGGCAAACATGAAAGGAGGGTGGGTTGGTCGGGGTGGATGAGTGGGTGTATAGATGGGTTGGTTGTTTAGCACAAAACCGACCCGTGCGCAACTATGGGGTAAAACAGACAGGGTTGGCTTAGATTGTTGACAACATGTAAACTTCACTGAACAAAAAATGTAACGCAACATGCAACAATTTCTAAGATTTTACTTAGTTACAGTTCATATAAGGAAATCAGTCAACTGAAATAAATTAATTAGGCCCCAATCTATGAACTTCTCATGGCTGGGAATACAGATACTGGTCACAGATACCTTAAAAAAAAAAAAAAAAGTAGGGCCGTGGATCAGAAAACCAGTCAGTATCTGGTGTGACCACCATTTTCTTAATGAAGCGCCACACATCTCCTTTGCAAAGAGTTGATCAGGCTGTTGATTGTGGCCTGTGGAATGTTGTCCCACTCCTCTTGAATGGCTGTGCGAAGTTGCTGGATATTGGCGGGAACGGAACACGCTGTCGTACAAGTCGATCCAGAGCATCCCAAACATGCTCAATGGGTGACATGGTTTGGTTTGGAAAGTACTGGGACATTTTCAGCTTCCAGGAATTGTGTATAGATCTTTGCAACATGGGGCTGTGCATTATCACGCTGAAACATGAGGGGATGGCGGCGGATGAACGGCACGACAATGAGCCTCAGGATCTCATCACGGTATCTCTGTGCATTCAAATTGCCATTGGTCCGTAGCTTATGCCTGCCCATACCATAACCCCACCATGGGGCACTCTGTTCACAACGTTGGCATCAGCAAACCGCTCGCCCACACGATGCCATACACGTTGTCTGCCATCTGCCCGGTGCAGTTGAAACTCGGATTCATCTGTGAAGAGCACACTTCTCTAGCGTGCCATTGGCCATTGAAGGTGAGAGTTTGCCCCCTGAAGTCAGTTACGATACCGAACTGCAGTCAGGTCAAAACCCTGGTGAGGACGACGAGCACACAGGTCAGCTTTCCTGAGACGGTTTCTGACAGTTTGTGCAATAATTATTCGGTTGTGCAAACACACAGTTTCATCAGCTGTCCGGGTGGCTGGTCTCAGACGTTCCCGCAGGTGAAGAAGCCGGATGTGGAGGTCCTGGGCTGGCGTGGTTACAAGGGGTCTGCGGTTGTGAGGCCGGTTGGACGTACTACCAAATTCCCTAAAACGTTGTTGGAGGAGGCTTATGGTAGGGAAATTAACATTACATTCTCTGGTAACAGCTCTGGTGGACATTCCTGCAGTCAGCATGCCAATTGCACATCTGTGGCATTGTGTTGTGTGGCAAAACTGCACATTTTAGAGTGGCCTTTTATTGTCCCCAGCATAAGGTGCTGTTTTATCAGCTTCTTGATATGCCACACCTGTCAGGTGGATGGACTTTCTTGGCAAAGGAGAAATGCTCACTAACAGGGATGTAAACAAATTTGTGCCAAACATTTGAGATAAATAAGCTTTTTGTGCATATGGAACATTTCTGGGATCTTTTATTTCAGCTCATGAAACAAGGGGCCAACACGTTACATGTTGCATTTATATTTTTGTTCAGTGTATATTTAGTCTCCAAATATTTATTGAAAACATAAATACATTTGCACAATCAGCACTTGTTGGTTAGCTAGCTAGCAAATCTTTGTCATATTAGCATTGACATGAAATCAGTCAAATCACCTCAAAACAAGACATGGTATCAAGAACAAGATAAAACGTGCTAAAACGAGCCACCTATGATTCCTCACATGGCAGCTTCTTGTCATTGTTGCTAGCTATCTGACTGGTTAGAATCACAACAAAGCACCGCTTCCGCCCCCATCGATGGGTGCTTATCATTTTCGTGATGTTGTCAGCCAACCCATCTATAACGTGAACGTCTAGCAACCAATGGGTTGTGTGTTCAAATCTGATCATGGGCACCGTTAGCATTTTAGCAACTTTGCAACTACTTACTACTCTTTAGCTACTTTGCAACTACTTAGTATGTTAGCTAACCCTTCCTGTAATGCTAACCTTAACCCTTTAACCTAACTCCTAATCTTAACCCATAACCCAAACCCCTAGCCTAGCTAACGTTAGCCACCTAGCTAACATTAGCATTAGCCAGCTAGCCCACTAGCTAACGTTAGTCACAACAAATTGGAATTCGTAACATACAGTATCATACACATTGCAAATTCGTAACATATTGTACGAATTGCAATTCGTAACATTTACATTTACATCATTTAGCAGAAGCTCTTATCCAGACATATCATGTGAATTATAATTCAGAACATATTGTAGCGACCCGCACAGACAGCTGTGTGTTATGTGTTAGGCTAGTAGATGGTTGTGTTGTACCTACCAGTACCCAGTGTTCGCGGGGTCCGACATGTCAATCAACCTGCTATCTGCCAATCACGGGAATGCCTGGAATGTTCTGATGCCGGGCATCCTGGCGGTTGGCGGAGTGGCGTGGAGGGGGGTTGGGCAGGGGGATGGAGCATTGGAAGTTAAGACCAGGTTTAGCCTTTGTTCTCTCTCTTTTTACGTCTGGGCTTCACAAGAGAAGGTCACGATTGGCTTGTGGGTTATCTTTCATTTATTTGGCGTGGGCTACGGCCAAACAGTAGCCTGTGTAAAGTTGGTTTAATAAACCGTCCATTCGTAAACTCAATCCTCTGTCTGGACAGTTGTTCTTTTATGATCTAGTCAGGTCATTACATTGGTGTCAGAAGTAAAAACGTTGATAAAAGTTAGCCAGCTAGCTAGCTGACTTCTGTGGCTAGCTACCGTAGGTGAGAACGGGGGTTGAAGATGCTTCGAGGGAATCCGAAAGTGAAGGTGGAGGTAGGGGACGATTATGGCCAAGGAGGTGCGTGTGCATGGACGTCGGGGGTTCTGGCTGAGGAGATCGCCAGGGCATCGGAGCCCAGAGGCCGCTTGAGGGAGGACGTTAGAGTGATGGCGGCTGAAGCGGGCATGAGTGCTTCGTCGACTGTGTTTCGCGCGGATTCTGGTGGGCGGACCGAAGGGGTGACGTCGACGCGGCGGGACGAGGAATCTGGGGCTCAGGATGTAAACAAACATGGCGGCGCCCAGTTCCCGGCTGCGTCCGTATCCGTTAAGACCCCGAAGTATTCCGGTAAGGCGGATTGGGAAGCTTTTCATGCTCAGTTTGAACTGTTAGCTCATTTTAGGGGGTGGTCGGATGAAGATAGGGCACTGCAGTTGGCTTTATGCCTCACGGATGAAGCTCTGGCCTGTTTGATATTGATTAGCCCCGAGGACAGACGTGATTATGGTGCTTTAGTGGGAGCACTGAGGAGGCGCTATGGACAGTGTGTACAGCCCGGGCTACTGCGCTCCGAACTGAGTAATAGACGCAGGCAGCCTGGAGAGCCTCTACGGGTGCTAGCTAATGACATTGAGAGCCTCTCTCGGCGGGCATATGCTCACATGCCCCCCTCCGTGCAGAGCGAGCTAGCACGGGACCAGTTCATACAGGCGCTCTCTCCTACGGAGCTGCGCATACAGACCCAGCTGGCTCATCCTGAGTCATTGCAGGTAGCCTTGGAGATGGCTTTGGAGAGGGAGTTGGTGTGGGCTGGGGCTTCAGCTGGGGCTTTGGTGGGGGTGCAGGGAGACAGACCCTCTGTGCGAGCTGGGGGGCAGAGCAGCCCGGAGCCGGAAAAGCCTGCATGGGTGGCTGAAATGACAGAACTCATTCGTGCTGTGTCGCTACAGGCGGCACGAAACACACGCCCTGGTCCCAGGGTCTGCTGGGGTTGTGGCCAGCCAGGCCATCTGCGCCGAGATTGCCCCATGTCCCCCAGAGCTCAGGGAAACGGCTCGGGGTCCGCATAGACCGGGTAGTGCGGACCCCTGGCTTTCTATCCCAACCACCATCTTCTTCAGGAGGAGCCCACCGGCACAGACGGGGAAGCAAGGCTCCACTTCCCCCAGAAGCAGACGAGGGCAAGCGGATGGAGCCTGTTGTTGTGGTGGGCCGGACCTGTGTTGGGGACTTTTGTCATGTCCCTGTCACTGTGGAGGGGGTGCCCTGCTCCGCCCTGGTGGACACTGGGTCCACAGTAACCCTGGTGAGGCCAGATATTGTGCCAGGTTGGACTCAGTGTGAGCCTACAACTGTGCAGCTCCGCACAGTCACAGGTGAGCTGGCACCCATGAAAGGGAAGGGAATAATGACTCTGACAGTAGGGGGCAGGACTGTGCGTCATCCTGTGTGGGTGGCGGCTGTGCAGGACCCTTGTATCCTGGGGTTGGACTTTCTTAGGAGCACAGGCTGCCAGTTAGACCTAAATAGGGGCACACTGAGCTTCCAGGGAGGGCCGGAGGTCACCATGGCCCCTAATGTCACATTCACTCAACCCAACAAACCCTTTACTCCAACAGTTAAAGCAGCAGAGACTCATGGCTGCCCCCCCTCCCCCACATCTGGGTGTGACTTTTCCCCAGCCCCCCTGTCACCTACGGTGTTGCGTTACATTCCCCCAGCTACCTCCACGACACAGTCCTCTGTGAGCCCGGGCCGCGCCCCCCAGCCCAGCTACCCCAGATGGGAGGGGAGAGGACACTGTCTGCAGTGAGGGAGATATGGGGGAGGAACTGTGTTGGTCTTGACCCCGAGCAGCAGGAACGGTTGAGGCAGTTGCTGTTTGAATTCAGAGACAGCTTTGCGCTGAGTGAGGAAGAGGTGGGTCAGACTCATCTGGTGCAGCATGAGATCGACACAGGTGATGCTCGACCTATCAAGATGCGTCCCCGCCGTATCCCGCTGGCACGCCAGGAGGCGGCAGACAAGGCTGTGTTGGAGATGCAGCGGGCAGACTTCATTGAGCCCTCAGACAGCCCCTGGGCGGCGCCAGTCGTCATGGTTCCGAAGAAGGGGGGCAAGCTGAGGTTCTGTGCGGACTACAGGCGGCTGAATGAGGTAACCAGGAAGGACTCATACCCCATACCACGTATCGATGAGTCGCTGGACCTGGTTAGGGGGTCCTCCTGGTTCTCCTCACTAGACCTCCGCAGTGGCTACTGGCAGGTGCCCCTCTCCCCAGAGGCCAGAGCCAAAACTGCGTTCTCCACTAACAGAGGACACTGGCAGTTCAAGGTCCTGTGCTTTGGCCTGTGCAACGCTCCAGCTACTTTTGAGCGTTTGATGGACAGGGTGCTGGATGGCATCCCCCGACAGCAGTGTCTGGTATACCTCGATGACATCCTGGCCCATGGCAGCTCCTTCCAGTCAGCCCTGGGGGCGCTACGGTGTGTGCTGGAGAGGGTGGCTGCCGCAGGTCTGAAGCTCCACCCCGAGAAGTGCCACTTCATGAGGAGAGAGGTGTCCTTCTTGGGCCACCGAGTGGGGAAGGAGGGGATCAGCACCATGGAGGACAAGGTAGCGGCTGTCAGAGACTGGCCCACCCCCACCGACCAGCGTCAGCTGAAGAGCTTCCTGGGCCTGGCCTCGTACTACAGGAGGTTTGTACGGGGCTTCTCAAGCGTTGCTGCTCCACTGAACCGCCTGCTGCCGAAGGACAAGGCTTTCACTTGGACAGTGGAGTGTGAGGAGGCGTTCAACACCCTCAAACGTGCACTGATCGAGGCCCCCGTGCTCGCCCCCCCTGACCTCACATTGCCCTTTATCCTGGACACAGACGCGAGCAATGTGGGCATGGGTGGGGTGCTGGCCCAGGTGGGGCCAGAGGGGGAGAGAGCGGTGGCGTACTTCAGCAAAACATTTGACAAACATGAGCGCCGCTACTGTGTCACCCGCCTGGAGCTCTTGGCTGTTGTGGCTTCCGTCAAACACTTCAAGTACTACCTGGGTGGTCTGCCCTTTACTGTAAGGACTGACCACTCTGCTCTCCAGTGGCTCATGTCTTTCAGAGAGCCAGAGGGGCAGGTGGCACGCTGGTTGGAGGAGCTTCAGCCGTATGACTTCACGGTGGTGCACAGGGCAGGGGCACGCCACTCCAACGCCGACGCCATGTCCCGTCGGCCCTGTACTGCAGACGGCTGCCGCCACTGTGAACGGAGAGAGGGACGGGAGAGAGAGCTGTGTGCAGAGGAGGGGGTCTGTGCCACAGTGTGTCGGGCGAGCGGGCCTGTCTGCTGTGAGCTGCAGACTGTCGACGTGGCTGAATGGGGGCAGCAGCAGGGACGGGACACAGACCTACAGCCAGTGCTACAGTGGGTAGAGGCGCAGGTGAGGCCACCATGGGAAGAGGTGACAGCGCTCTCACTCGCGACCAAAGGGTTGTGGTCAAAGTTTGAGCGACTGTGGCTGGCTGATGGCGTGTTACAGCAGGCATGGAAGGAGTCAGCTACGGGGGAGGAGAGGTGGCAGGTGGTGGTCCCAAAAGCATTGCGGGAGGCTGTGCTCCAGAGTACTCATGGGGGGGTGGGGACTGGACACTTTGGGGTCACAAAAACACTGCGCCGCCTCCGTCAGGGCTTTTACTGGGGGCAGCACAAGAGGGATGTGGAAGACTTTTGCCGCCGCTGTGACAACTGCACAGCGAGAAAGGGCCCCCCAGGCCGCTCTCATGCTCAGCTCCAACAGTTCCCAGTGGGGGCTCCCATGGAGAGGGTGGGAGTGGATGTAGTTGGGCCGTTCCCCACCACAGACAGTGGAAACCGCTGGGTGCTCACGGCCATGGACTATTTCACAAAATGGCCCGAGGCCTATGCTCTGCCTGACCAGGAGGCAGAGACCATCGTCGACGCCCTGACAGCGGGGATGTTCAGCAGGTTTGGAGCTGCAGAGTCCATCCACAGCGACCAAGGCAGAAACTTTGAGTCCCGTGTGTTCGCCACCATGTGTGAGAGGCTGGGTATGCACAAGACCCGCACTACTCCTCTCCATCCTCAAAGTGATGGCCTTGTGGAGCGCTTCAACAAAACGCTTGGACAGCAGCTGGCCATCGTCTCTTCCAAACACCAGCGTGACTGGGACAAGTACCTGCCTATGGTCCTCATGGCATGCCGCTCCGCTGTCCAAGACTCCACCTCCTGCACGCCTGCCCTCCTCATGCTGGGGAGAGAGATCCGTACCCCTGCGGAGATGGCGTTTGGTCGGCCCCTGGATAGCCCTAATGTTTCCCCGGGGCCGGAGTATGCCCGGAGACTCCAGGACCGCCTGGAGACAGCCCACACCTTCGCCAGAGAGCAGCTGCTGAATGCAGGTGTGAGGCAGAAGAGGAACTATGACGTGCACACCCGGGGAAGGCACTTTGTGGCTGGGGAGCTGGTCTGGGTCTACAGCCCGCTAAGGAAAAAAGGCAGATGCCCCAAGTTGGACAGTCACTGGGTGGGACCCTGCAGTGTCCTGGAGAGGGTAGGGGAGGTTGTTTACCGGGTGCAGCTTCCTCCCAGGGGGAGAAAGGTGACACTGCACTGGGACAGGTTAGCCCCATATAGAGGGGCCTCTTCTCCCCAAACCCCAGGAACCCCCACAATTCCCCTCTCTGGCAATGACATTCTCCAGGCACCCACCCCCAGGTGCCGCAGACAAGGCTCCAGACAGCCCACTCCCCCTGTGTCACCGCGTGGTTCCCCAGAGCCACGGACTGTATTACCCGTTCCCGCTTCCTTGTCCCCCATGTCCTTGCCTTCATCCCCTGGTTCCCAGAGGGGCACTCTGCGGCCATCACAGCCACGCAGGCAAAGGAGACCTCCGGGTCGCTTCAGAGACTTTGTTTGTTCCCTCGGGGACGAGGGACTTTGTGGTGGGGGGGCTGTGTAGCGACCCGCACAGACAGCTGTGTGTTATGTGTTAGGCTAGTAGATGGTTGTGTTGTACCTACCAGTACCCAGTGTTCGCGGGGTCCGACATGTCAATCAACCTGCTATCTGCCAATCACGGGAATGCCTGGAATGTTCTGATGCCGGGCATCCTGGCGGTTGGCGGAGTGGCGTGGATGGGGGTTGGGCAGGGGGATGGAGCATTGGAAGTTAAGACCAGGTTTAGCCTTTGTTCTCTCTCTTTTTACGTCTGGGCTTCACAAGAGAAGGTCGTGATTGGCTTGTGGGTTATCTTTCATTTATTTGGCGTGGGCTACGGCCAAACAGTAGCCTGTGTAAAGTTGGTTTAATAAACCGTCCATTCGTAAACTCGAGCGAGAAAGGGCCCCCCAGGCCGCTCTCATGCTTAGCTCCAACAGTTCCCAGTGGGGGCTCCCATGGAGAGGGTGGGAGTGGATGTAGTTGGGCCGTTCCCCACCACAGACAGTGGAAACCGCTGGGTGCTCACGGCCATGGACTATTTCACAAAATGGCCCGAGGCCTATGCTCTGCCTGACCAGGAGGCAGAGACCATCGTCGACGCCCTGACAGCGGGGATGTTCAGCAGGTTTGGAGCTGCAGAGTCCATCCACAGCGACCAAGGCAGAAACTTTGAGTCCCGTGTGTTCGCCACCATGTGTGAGAGGCTGGGTATGCACAAGACCCGCACTACTCCTCTCCATCCTCAAAATGATGGCCTTGTGGAGCGCTTCAACAAAACGCTTGGACAGCAGCTGGCCATCGTCTCTTCCAAACACCAGCGTGACTGGGACAAGCACCTGCCTATGGTCCTCATGGCATGCCGCTCCGCTGTCCAAGACTCCACCTCCTGCACGCCTGCCCTCCTCATGCTGGGGAGAGAGATCCGTACCCCTGCGGAGATGGCGTTTGGTCGGCCCCTGGATAGCCCTCATGTTTCCCCGGGGCCGGAGTATGCCCGGAGACTCCAGGACCGCCTGGAGACAGCCCACACCTTCGCCAGAGAGCAGCTGCTGAATGCAGGTGTGAGGCAGAAGAGGAACTATGACGTGCACACCCGGGGAAGGCACTTTGTGGCTGGGGAGCTGGTCTGGGTCTACAGCCCGCTAAGGAAAAAAGGCAGATGCCCCAAGTTGGACAGTCACTGGGTGGGACCCTGCAGTGTCCTGGAGAGGGTAGGGGAGGTTGTTTACCGGGTGCGGCTTCCTCCCAGGGGGAGAAAGGTGACACTGCACCGGGACAGGTTAGCCCCATATAGTGGGTCCTCTTCTCCCCAAACCCCAGGAACCCCCACAATTCCCCTCTCTGGCAATGACATTCTCCAGGCACCCACCCCCAGGTGCCGCAGACAAGGCTCCAGACAAGGCTCTTTCATTTATTTGGCGTGGGCTACGGCCAAACAGTAGCCTGTGTAAAGTTGGTTTAATAAACCGTCCATTCGTAAACTCAAACCTCTGTCTGGACAGTTGTTCTTTTATGATCTAGTCAGGTCATTACAATATCATATGAAATGGGTGATGGACATCCACAAATTAATACATACCATACCAAACGTAATATATAATACTAATTTGAGGTTCCCGGATTTCCGTTTACTATGTTACATCTACCCCTGAGTCCATGTTGTTCATTCTGATAAATGGTCACATAGGGGGGAGTGAAAGGCCGGTTGTCCCACCACGCATCATCCACCAGCTTGCAATCTACAGAGGCAGTCAGCATGTTAAAATCATTTAACTATAAACTAAACTGTTTGAAACATGGACGTTTTACATCATTATGAGGAATGTCTTATCTCGCTTCGGCAGGTAGCCTAGCGGTTAAGAGCGTTGGGCCAGTAACCGAAAGGTCACTGGATCAAATCCCCAACTAGGTGAAAAATCTGTCGATGTGCCCTTGAGCAAGACACTTAACCCTAATTGCTCATGTAAGGCGCTCTGGAAAAGAGCGTCCGCTAAAATGTAAATGCTTCAAATTAGCCTATCCAACAGACCATAGAAATGCTGAGGGAATTATTTTAGACACTTCCTCATGCCATTGAAACCAGCATTTCTCTCCTGTTCTATTGGTTTTCAAATCAACTTTCTTTCACTATCCAGCAACAAAAGGCACAAACTTAGTCATTAGTGACGCGCGTGTTGACTCATGACCCGCAGTCCCCATGTTTATATTCACGCGGCAGGCGGGTTTAGGTGCAGTGGAGGCTCCTTAGATGGGGAAGGGGAGGACCATCAGCTGGCAAAGTGGAAAATCTGCCCTTCTGCCCTCGAGCAAGACAGTTAACCCCTAACAACAACTGCTCCTCGGGCGCCGATGATGTGGATGTCGATTAAGGTAGCCCCCACCTCTGATTCAGAGGGGTAGGGTTACATGTGGAAGACACATTTCAGTTGTGCAACTGACTAAGTTTCCCATTGAGGGTTTTCTTTCATAATTTGTTATCTGGTGTTAGTCCGTAGCCTAAGCCTAAGCTTTAGGGCCTAACTGTAGTGTGCCATATACACACCAATTGCCAAATGCTTTTGGGAACTTGGCCAGAAAAAGTTAATGTAGATCCACTGAGGCAAAAAGGACACAGTCAGAGTTTAATTCAAAAAGAGAAGAGCTGCAAAATGGAGAGTTGAAAAAAAATAGAAGGGAGGGCCAGGACAGTAGTCTAATGTTTGGGAAAGAGTTGGTGAAGTTGTAAAAGAGGATGATAGCAGTGCTGGCTATTTTATGTGTGATGATTGTGAGGCACTATACAAATTCGACAGTCACAAGACGGGACTTCAAAATGGCTGGTCAAGAGAACTGTAGGCTACTGTTCATATGGGTTAAATGGAATAGTAGCCTAACTGAAATGTGGACACTGACTGTAAGCTGACAAAGCCTAATATAATATGAACTCCTGCAGAATTAAGCATTTCTTGCAGTGAAATGATACACCAAATGTACATTTTGACTCGGGAACCAGAGTGGAGAAATATTATTTATTTATTTCAGCATCTTGGGAGAATGTGAATGTGTGGTTAAGGGCTCTACACAGTTTCTACGCAAATGGAGCCGACGGAGGTCCGTTTGCATCACGTTCCAAAAATTCAGGCGCACAAGTATACAGTGGGGAGAACAAGTATTTGATACACTGCCGATTTTGCAGGTTTTCCTACTTACAAAGCATGTAGAGGTCTGTAATTTTTTATCATAGGTACACTTCAACTGTGAGAGACCGAATCTAAAACAAAAATCCAGAAAATCACATTGTATGATTTTTAAGTAATGAATTTGCATTTTATTGCATGACATAAGTATTTGATCACCTACCAACCAGTAAGAATTCCGGCTCTCACAGACCTGTTAGTTTTTCTTTAAGAAGCCCTCCTGTTCTCCACTCATTACCTGTATTAACTGCACCTGTTTGAACTCGTTACCTGTATAAAAGACACCTGTCCACACACTCAATCAAACAGACTCCAACCTCTCCACAATGGCCAAGACCAGAGAGCTGTGTAAGGACATCAGGGATAAAATTGTAGACCTACACAAGGCTGGGATGGGCTACAGGACAATAGGCAAGCAGCTTGGTGAGAAGGCAACAGCTGTTGGCGCAATTATTATAAAATGGGAGAAGTTCAAGATGACGGTCAATCATCCTCGGTCTGGGGCTCCATGCAAGATCTCACCTCGTGGGGCATCAATGATCATGAGGAAGGTGAGGGATCAGCCCAGAACTACACGGCAGGACCTGGTCAATGACCTGAAGAGAGCTCGGACCACAGTCTCAAAGAAAACCATTAGTAACACACTACGCCGTCATGGATTAAAATCCTGCAGCGCACGCAAGGTCCCCCTGCTCAAGCCAGCGCATGTCCAGGCCCGTCTGAAGTTTGCCAATGACCATCTGGATTATCCAGAGGAGGAATGGGAGAAGGGCATTTTAGGGCTAATTACATTTTGGAGCATTGGCGCGTACGACCGTGTGCGCATTGCTGCACTTATAATGTCAAAAAATTATAGTTATAGTTTGTAAACATTTTAAGCTAAATGTTGTGATCTGTTCCATCAGCCTCAGTGTGTTTTAACATTTTCAGATGTAACCGTGGTTGTATGAATTTGGGATTTTACCAATCATTCTCAAACTGGCCCAGAGTCTGTTTTGAATCGTCACATACATATTTTTTACTTGCCTTAATAGAAGGAACCATGAATTCTGCTCTGTTTCAGAGAATTCTACAGGAGAATGTCAGGCCATCCATCTGTGAGCTGAAGCTGAAGCGCAGCTGGGTCATGCAGCAAGACAATGATCCAAAACACACAATCAATCTATAGGAAAATGGCTAAAAAGCAACACATTTGAAGTTTTGGAATGGCCTAGTCAAAGTCCAGACCTAATCCCAATTGAGATGTTGTGGCAGGACTTAAAACGAGCAGTTAATGCTTGAAAGCAGTACTGCATGGAAGAATGGGCCAAAATTCCTCCACAGCGATGTGAGTGACTGATCAACAACTACAGGAAGCGTTTGGTTGGAGTCATTCCAGCTAAAGGTGGCACAACCAGTTACTGAGTGTAAGGAGGTAATTACTTTTTCACACAGGGGCATTGGGTGTTGCATAACTTTGCTTATGAAATAAATGAAATAAGTATGTAATTGTTGTGTTATTTGTTCACTCAGGTTCCCCTTATCTAATATTAGGTTTTGGTTGAAGATCTGATAACATTCAGTATCAGAAATATGCAAAATTAGAGAAAATTAGAAAGGGGGGAAATTATTTTTCGCAGCACTGTATCTCTGGCTGGCCAGTGGCTTGTGTAGATATTTTATCATGGTGGTTAGCTAGAGTCTAGACTACCTGTGCTGCCCTGACACACAAGTGCAACTCCCGACTGAAGAAGGGCTTTATTCTGCTGTGGCAGTACTGCTGATATTTAAACTAGGTAGCTTGCTACACAGACTCGACCAGTGACCAAATCTAAAGCCATGCATGTTTGGATACCGGGTGCCCGCAATCTCTTTACAGGGCAGACTGGGAAAAGGCACAACCGGGCGCACGCAAGCTCCTTACAGGGCAGACCAACGGATGGGCTAGGGGCGGGGGATGGCAAACTTGACGATGTCACAGTGACTTAGGGGCAGTGGGTTCAAAACAACAACTGTATACAAAAATATATAATTATACCACCACCCAAAAGGGCACTTGGCACGTGGGAGGGCAAAGGGGATGATGTAGGATGATGCAGGTTGTACAAAATATGCAACCTCTTGTTACGCCGTTATGGTCTTTACCCACCATCTAGCCTACTGTACGTCATCCATTCATCACAACGTTGATTCAGTGGGTTGAAAGGACTGAGAGGACAGCCATTGTAGTGACGCATCTGCCCTATGCACCATTATGGCTGCATCCCACATGACACCCTAGTCCCTACATAATGCACTACTTTTGACCAGAGTTCTATGGCTCTGGTCAAAAGTAGTGCACTATAAAGGGAATAAGGTACTATTTGGGATGCACAATTATGTTACCCCCGTGGGCATCATGGAACAAAACCTGGCTGAAACCCCTGACATCTCCTCGTGAATGATCTTCTGAATCCCTCGAAAAAGAACTCTCATCCACCCTTCGGAACCTAAATCAAGTCAACATTGTAAATGGGCTCCAAACAGCCATTTGAAAGTTTACTCTCCTAATTAGCAGCTGATGTGTTTGTGTCTAGTGGTTGTTGTCGCTAAAGTCTAAAGACGTGAGGATTAGTATTCACATATAAAATATAATTAGCCTATCTTATTAAAAATAATTGACTGGTAGGTTTTGGTTGGGTTGTAAACCTTTCTTAACTATTTTATTGACTTCATAAAATTATGTAAAACGTTGTTGAAAATACCAGTTAAGTCACCATCACCAACTATACAGGCACATGCACAGGATGCTACCAATGATATATTTTTTCTAATCTGAAATTACATCATGAAAATGCACCTGCCTTCAGGAAGACGTAAAACCACACGGTGTACCCAGGAAGCAGCACCAGGTCCATTGTGGTCTTTAGTTTGTTTCTTAAACACTATGAACCTCTAACAAAGCCAAGTCTCTCTTCATCACAATGGCTTAAGTAGGGGCTTGAATGAGGGGCAAGCGCTGTCATTTGAAGTGCAATGTCAGGCTTTTCCTTGTGTTTATGGGGTAGTGAAGAGGATGGGGAAGGGTGTAGGGGGCAGTAAAATGGAGGAGAGAGGGTTTCACACGTAGGTGTCTATCCTGCCATCACTCATTCACAATGCATGTGCCTCTTTAGGAAGAGTGCTGAGGGCTAAGGAGAGGAGTGACATGCCTCCCCTGCGAACATGCACATGCTCACGGGCACGCACACAAACACACTCTAAAATTCTGCTTGTGTTTCCACTGGAAGATTACTGTGAACCTTAATAACATTATCAAATACAGTACATTATTAATACATACACCAGAGATCTCAAAAGTATAAAAACGTCCCTATAATAAAGGCATAAAGGTAAATCTTGACCCCATATTTAAAATACTGTACACACAGAGGGGCTCCCTATTAGTAGGCTGATTTGCAACAAGGCATTAGTGTTAGACATGCAATAGGACATACATAGACTATGGTGAATGCTGTTTTACTTTTCTCTAAGAAGCAATACTATTTTTTGCACTGGGAGGCACTGTTGGATGTGCTGATTTCCAGTCATCATCTACAAGGATTTTAAAGTTGGCTGTGATTAATCAATTCAGAGGAATTCTTTCAAACTTTAAGGGCTGCTTTCCCAGACACAGATTAAGTCTTGGACTGAAAAGCATGCTCAATGGAAAATCTCCATTGAAAGTGCTTTTTATTCTAGGAGTAGGCTTAATCTCTGTCCGAGTTTACCTGAGGGCAAAAATACAATGTTTATCTAACTGTGTTTACATCATTATCAGTGTGGTGTGGTATTTTTATTCCAATATTTTGACTTTTGAAATCAGATAAAAAACATTAAAACAAATTAATTTGGAATATTACTTAATTAACGCTAATATGGTTTTTCAGTAGGGCAACACAAAGCCTTGAACCACCACAGCAAATTCAGTAGGCTATTTATTCATTTATTCTTTGATTAAACGTGTTTTGTATTATGTCTAAAGTAAACTTACAATAAAAATGTTTTTTCTTGAGTGATCATTTCTTCAAAGAGTGAATGAACTGAGCCTCTGAGGCAATGCCACAGGTGCAAAAATAGCTGCATAAGCATGGTTAATAATGATAAAAGCATTTAGAAAGAAAGAAAACTAGGGAGGAAAAGTTCCCACACTTTGCCTGTTTTGTTTCGCTCTTTTCTCTCTCTTTTTTTCAATACTGCCAAGATGTAAAGCTGTGTGCCATGATGAATGAAGAAAAATTGAGGGAAGAAAAAAAAAGAAAACAAAGAAAACTTGACTTGTGTAACTCATCTGTTGCCGGTGAGTTTTTTGTTTTGTATTCATTCAGTAACCGGGCAGGTTGCAGGTTGCCCCTCCCTGAGGCAGCACTGATTCCCAGGTAAAAGAGACAGAGAGAGAGAGTAAAGAAGGAGAACGAGAGGGGAGGAGAGTTCCCACCACGCTCGCATGCCGTTCTCACACCAGCCCATTGGTCGAAGGTTGCCTCATCGGTGTAACACAAAACCCCCCCAGCAGAGCCGGGCAGGGAAGGCAGGTGTCTGGGGCTGCACGACAGAGTGTGTGTGTGTGTGTATGTGTTAAGCACGTTTCATTCCACATTGCTTTGACATTATTATGGTCTTCTTAATCATTGACATGAAGCAATAGGCAAATTAATTAATAGGCATTTTCCATCAAATAAAACTGTTATTCATTATTTAAAATGTAGTAAACATATTTCACTTAGTAAAACAACTTGAATTAAATTAACTACTACTTTGTAGATTTTGCATGTACTGTAGCACCTTAAAGAGCCACAGAACACACCACAGAACACAGTCTTGGAGATGTGTTTCCTGTCTGCGTTTGGTTAATGATGTTTGTCCCCCATGAGACACTGTAGATGCGGAAGCCCATTTCACTTGCTCAAAATCATCAGAATGATTCAAATATAACTCAAGAAATCTGTAATTCATTTTGCCAAGGATGTTTTAGTTGAGCAATTTGACATCTAACTAAGGTGCTTGGTGCAGTATTCAAGTAAAAAAATGCACAAAGTGTTGTCTTCGGTAAACAGTCGGAGCTGCTGAGCAGGTCTCTCGCTTTGTCTATGCTATTGGATAGAGATCAATCACCGCAGCTGTTCACCCCATGTTAGTGGGCAAATGGACATTGTCAAATCAAAATCCAACCTTCATCTACCCATTGTTGTCACGGATGCCCCCAGTACTGCTGCTCATTCCGTTCACCAGCTCCGGAGGTCTACGTCACCGGCCTTCTAGGCGTCACTGACCTGGTTCATTACCACCAACCCCGGACTGTCTTGTCTCATTACACACACCTGGTGTCCTGAGTACCGTGTATTGTGCTCTTGTTATTACGGGTCTCGTCCCGTGTATTGTGTAGAGGTTACATCCCTTTGTTACATATATACGTGTTTGTTTTGTGCTTCGTCCCCAATTGTGACACATGGATGTTCCAAACTCCGTTTTAGACGAGACTGACTTCATGACCAAAATTATACTTTGCACTTTGTAGTCCATTTTGACACTAGAATAACTGTTTCTGACACATATCGATAATATAATATAATAATATGCCATTTAGCAGACGCTTTTATCCAAAGCGACTTACAGTCATGCGTGCATACATTTTTTTTGTGTATGGGTGGTCCCGGGGATCGAACCCACTACCTTGGCGTTACAAGCGCCGTGCTCTACCAGCTGAGCTACATAGGCCATTTTCAAATGGATTTGTTGCTTTTTAACGGCAGTCATTCTATAATGCAAATTGTGTCTTGCCTTGATTACTACAGTATTTTTCCAACAGCTCTCACACACACCAAAAATTAAACATGCACACATAAAAGGCCAGTGTGGACACTCCCACTCTCAACGCTGTATGAGAGTGTCTGTTCCTCAATGAAGGGCCTCTGCCACCATTCTCTGTCACCCACGGAGTATTCACCAAACCCAGAGCTCCAAGGCCACAGCACTCAACACATACAATCCACACGGGACATCATAGTCAATAATGACACTATCAAAACCAACCCTCAATGTAGTGTTAAAACACTTCAAACATCTATTCAGGGAATAATTCAATAATTGTAAATATACACATAGGCACGAATCTCCTAACTTGAGATCTGCATGCTCAAGTTGTCGCACAAATCTTACATTGACGTCAATCAATGCATTATTTATGAAAAAGTCTGAGTAATATTAACAATAATTCATTTTATTTGTAAAGCGCATTTCTCACACCCAAGGCGCTAAACTGTATGCATCTCAGGCTAGGATTCAGTCCTATGTGCTGAAGTAGGGTGTAGCCAGTGTTCAAGGGTGTTCGAGGCTCGGCGGTCTGTGCCCTTCCATTCTCTATCCCTCTCCAATTCCTGTCTCCCATCTACTACAAAAAACCATCTACTTCTAATACTGTCCTCTCAAAATAATGTTTTTTTGTTTTTTATATAAAAGGAGATCGGAGCACCCAATGTCCTTTAAACAAAAAGAAGAAAAAGTATTTAGCCCCACAATGAATTGTGAATTGTAGGGCTGGGCGATATGGCCAAAATGTCATATCACAATATTTTTTACATTTTCGACGGTATTTGATGGTATTTGATGTTTTGAATAATAAAAGTTCTCAATTATTGTGGTGGTGATAGCCCCCACAATAAGTAGGGATTGATTGATGCTTAAATTCAAATCTTCCTACCATCACATCTAAGCCAATATGACAGCAATGTCGATGAATCTTTACAAATCAACTTGGTTAGAGGTACACAACACACTCCCCATACTCTCGCCATGATCCGTTCAGCTGTTACCGAGAACCACATACCAGATTTTTGACAGGGTCGTAAGCATTAGGAAAAAATACTAATCTTGCGGCCACCTAACTAAAATTCTCGACGTTGGATTAAAACGCGACTATAGCGTCCATACGGTGACCCTTGCACTTACAATTTGTCTACTAAATAAGTTTGTAGGTACAACAGTTTTGATTAAATGTACAATTTCTCTCTCTCACATGCCAATAGAGAATCAACGTTGCGCTACCATTTTGTAGCATTTCTGACAATGCTAACATATTTTTTAGCTGAATGTCCGAGTTCTGCAACTGGTCCAAAGCACTTGGGTTGCTGCGCAACAGGTAGCTAGCTAGCTAGTAGCAGCCGGCTAGCAGCTGTAGCTAGCCAACACCAGTTCGATGAGGCAATCTACAAGCAAAGGAAGCTAGCTATATTTTGCACTGGAAGGTTTTTCATATGGCTGAAGACTAAAGTCAAATAGGCACAAATAAGAGCTTGCGAACGTCCATGGCTGCTATTTATAGCCAGTTAGACAGTACCTACAAGCCAACGAGCCTGTAGCTGTATAGACTGATCGTGCACCACAACTCAGTGTTGACAATATATCCTACATTTTTCCACAAAGCATAGCTAGCTAAGTAAAGTTCATAGACAGCACCAACCTTTGGGGAACTGCCACACTGCTAACTTATAATACATGCAATGAGCATTGCTCATCTAGGTAACGTTACTCCGTACAGTCAAACTGGCTAGCTAATGTAGCTACGTGTGCAGACATATTTCAGTTTCAGCACAAACATCTGCTAGCTAGCCTACATTTCCTCAACTAAGACCAGCCTCTCACAACAGAAACTGTAGCTGTTAAAACAAATTGCCTTGCTAAGAAACAATTAGCCATGATGAATCTACACCCGGCCAATGCACATGGAAGCATCATCGGCTGTGCATTGCAGTGTACACATGCTCGCTAGCTAGCTAATTAGCTAGATCAACACTCCAGACAGACATGTCGCTGTTCGAGCATCCAGAGCAAATTACAATTCAGTACACTCCCTCCTCTATCAATGGAATTTTCTTCATGCCATTTTAATCCAAATTTGTCAAGTGTCAAGTTACTTTTGAATGTGTTGCCGAAAATCTAAAGTAGCCATCAACAAGTAAAAAATTGGAGGGGGGTCTGGGGGGATTCCTCCGGAATTTTTAATTTATTTATTTCCTTAATGGTCACTCAGCTAAATTATTCAGTACTTTGAGAGTCACTTACAGGAATTATCTCCTTAACCCTAAAAGTGCCAACATATTTTTTGCTGGTTATTTTTTTATGAACCTTTTGTAACAAGTAAATTGTTTAAATTCCCCAAAATAATTGGCGATTTAGCTAATCTGACATACCGGTATGACCTAAGATGGCCACCGATATGGGCAATATGACATCATACTTTTAGTTCTAACGTTTGAATGCTATGAACTCAGTTCCAAGTGCATCTGAAAAATGAGACTCTCGGAGCATGTGTCGAAACTGATAGGATCAAAAGAAAGGCAGTGCTGCTCTTGGATCAGCTTTGTCCATTCAAATCTTACTTTAACATTATAATTATTTCACAATACACAATATAGAGATATTACTATCTATAGCTGCAAATATTGAGGAGGCTTATTCTAATGCTTACCCAATAATAATGCACTAAATCACAGATTTGGCACATGTTGTTACACATGAAATATATTGAGGCAACAATTAGAGACAGTAGCCTACAATTAGCTAAATTTATTTCAATATGATTGAAATATATTGGTCTGTGTAGCCTATAGCCTATACTGTAGCCTAGTATTGATCTTTTAATGCAGTCATCTCGGTTTCATTTCAATAATCTTTTCATCATTTGCTTGTGTCACGCCCTGACCTGGAGAGACTGTTATTCTCTAGGTAGTTTGGTCAGGGTGTGAAACTCTGTTAGAATTTCTATGTTTAGGATCTAGATGTGTATTTCTAGGTTTGGCCGGGTGTGATTCCCAATCAGAGGCAGCTGTCGCTCGTTGTCTCTGATTGGGGATCATACTTAAGTAGCCTGTTTGCCTACCTTAGTTGTGGGATCTTGTTCCGTGTTTAGGCTTGTATGTGTATAGCCTGAGGACTTCACGTTACGTTGTTTCGTTTATTGAGTTAAATAAACATGTACGCTTTTCACGCTGCACCTTGGTCTGACCCGTCTCTCAACGATCGTGACAGCTTGTTTGTGACAATTGCAAAGACAATGGCAACTTTGTATTTGTAGTCAATTTCGTTCTGAAGTTATCGGCGTTCACAGAGAGACAGATAAACATCTTGTTTCTTTGTTAAATGTAGATCTTCTAGGTATAAAGTGACGCGAAAGGGCAAAGAAGTATGTAACGACACACTTAGCTGTTCTATAACAACCGTTTAAGTGCAAATTTAGTAATGATGGTTTTGGGAAACGGCTTGGAAATGATCCATGTTCCTATGAAGTTTTGAACGATGAATTTAGCCTTAAAATGCTTTTGGGAAACCGAGTGCAGTACAATAAATGATGAGGCAAAACACATACATTTTTAGAACATAATTTGAAGCGCATACTATATTTTTGAAAGGCACATTTTGCATGTGGAAATGTTGTATAATCAACTTCCGGTGTAAAAAACATGGAAATTATAAACAAAAAACAATGTTTTAAGTGAGAAGTAGGCATTGGTCTAAAGCCAAAAAAGAAAGGAAATTCAGGAGCCCCACAACACCTATTCACCCATGCTCTACCAAGGTTTTCCAGCACAAAAATTTGAGCTACTAAAGTAGCTACATTGGGGAAAAAAAGTATTTAGTCAGCCACCAATTGTGCAAGTTCTCCCACATCAAAAAGATGAGAGAGGCCTGTAATTTTCATCATAGGTACATGTCAACTATGACAGACAAAATGAGAAGAAAAGAATCTAGAAAATCACATTGTAGGATTTTTTATGAATTTATTTGCAAATTATGGTGGAAAATAAATAACAAAAGTTTCTCAATACTTTGTTATACAGTGGGGAAAAAAAGTATTTAGTCAGCCACCAATTGTGCAAGTTCTCCCACTTAAAAAGACGAGAGAGGCCTGTAATTTTCATCATAGGTACACGTCAACTATGACAGACAAATTGAAGAAAAAAAATCCAGAAAATCACATTGTAGGATTTTTAATGAATTTATTTGCAAATTATGGTGGAAAATAAGTATTTGGTCACCTACAAACAAGCAAGATTTCAGGCTCTCACAGACCTGTAACTTCTTCTTTAAGAGGCTCCTCTGTCCTCCACTCGTTACCTGTATTAATGGCACCTGTTTGAACTTGTTATCAGTATAAAAGACACCTGTCCACAACCTCAAACAGTCACACTCCAAACTCCACTATGGCCAAGACCAAAGAGCTGTCAAAGGACACCAGAAACAAAATTGTAGACCTGCACCAGGCTGGGAAGACTGAATCTGCAATAGATAAGCAGCTTGGTTTGAAGAAATCAACTGTGGGAGCAATTATTAAGAAATGGAAGACATACAAGACCACTGATAATCTCCCTCGATCTGGGGCTCCATGCAAGATCTCACCCCATGGGGTCAAAATGATCACAAGAACGGTGAGCAAAAATCCCAGAACCACACGGGGGGACCTAGTGAATGACCTGCAGAGAGCTGGGACCAAAGTAACAAAGCCTACCATCAGTAACACACTACGCCGCCAGGGACTCAAATCCTGCAGTGCCAGATGTGTCCCCCTGCTTAAGCCAGTACATGTCCAGGCCCGTCTGAAGTTTGCTAGAGTGCATTTGGATGATCCAGAAGAGGATTGGGAGAATGTCATATGGTCAGATGAAACCAAAATAGAACTTTTGGGTAAAAACTCAACTCGTCGTGTTTGGAGGACAAAGAATGCTGAGTTGCATCCAAAGAACACCATACCTACTGTGAAGCATGGGGGTGGAAACATCATGCTTTGGGGCTGTTTTTCTGCAAAGGGACCAGGACGACTGATCCGTGTAAAGGAATGAATGAATGGGGCCATGTATCGTGAGATTTTGAGTGAAAACCTCCTTCCATCAGCAAGGGCATTGAAGATTAAACGTGGCTGGGTCTTTCAGCATGACAATGATCCCAAACACACCGCCCGGGCAACGAAGGAGTGGCTTCGTAAGAAGCATTTCAAGGTCCTGGAGTGGCCTAGCCAGTCTCCAGATCTCAACCCCATAGAAAATCTTTGGAGGGAGTTGAAAGTCCGTGTTGCCCAGCGACAGCCCCAAAACATCACTGCTCTAGAGGAGATCTGCATGGAGGAATGGCCCAAAATACCAGCAACAGTGTGTGAAAACCTTGTGAAGACTTACAGAAAACGTTTGACCTGTGTCATTGCCAACAAAGGCAATGATTTTCTGGATTTCTTTTTCTAATTTTGTCTGTCATAGTTGACGTGTACCTATGATGAAAATTACAGGCCTCCCTCATCTTTTTAAGTGGGAGAACTTGCACAATTGGTGGCTAAATACTTTTTTCCCCACTGTTTGTTGATCTATTCCACTTCAAAACAATGTGTAGGCAGGTTGCTTAGGGTTCAAACCATCTTAAACAGCCTAATTCATACTGTTCAGCAGGATAATGGACATTACAGTGTTCTGCTATTAAAATAATGTGTTTGTGTATATGTATGTGTATATATATATATATATATATATATATATATATATATGTACGCACTACATGGCCAAAAGTATGTTGATACACTTTAAAATAAGTTGATTCGGCTATTTCAGCGACACCAGTTACTGACAGATATATCAAATCGAGCACACAGCCATGCAATCTCCATAGACAAACATTGGCAGTAGAATGGCCTTACTGAAGAGCTCAGTGACTCTCAACGTGGCACCGTCACAGGATGCCACCTTTCCAACAAGTCAGTTCATTACATTTCTGCCCTGCTAGAGCTGCCCCCGTCAACTGTAAGTGCTGTTATTGTGAAGTGGAAACGTCTAGGCGCAACAACGGCTCAGCGGTGAAGTGGTAGGCCACATAAGTTCACAGAACGGGACCGCCGAGTGCTGAAGCGTGTAGCATGTAAAATTTATCTGGAGTGATGAATCACCATCTGGCAGTCCGACTGACAAATCTGGGTTTGGCGGATGCCAGAAGAATGCTACCTGCCCCAATGCATAGTGCCAACTGTTTGGTGGAGGAGGAATAATGGTCTGTGGTTGTTTTTCATGGTTTGAGCTAGGCCCCTTAGATCCAGTGAAGGGAAATCTTAACGCTACAGCATACAATGACATTCTAGATGCTTCCAACTTCATGTCAACAGTTTGGGGATGGCCCTTTCCTGTTTCAGTATGACAATGCCCCTGTGCACAAAGCGAGGTCCATAGAGAAATGGTTTGTCGAGATCGGTGTGGAAGATCTTGACTGGCCTGCACAGAGCCCTGACTTTAACCCCATTGAACACCTTTGGGTTGAATTGGAACGCCGACTGCAAGCCAGGCCTAATTGCCCAACATCAGTGCCCGACCTCACTAATGCTTGTGGCTGAATGGAAGCAAGTCCCCGCAGTAATGTTCCAACATCTAGTGGAAAGCCTTCCAATAAGAGTGGAGGATGTTATAGCAGCAAAGCGGGGACCAACTCCATATTAATACCCATGATTTTGGAATGAGATGTTTGACGAGCAAGTGTCCACATACTTTTGGTCATGTAGTGTATGTCGAATTTCTATTTTCTTGATTAAAGAAAATAGAGATGTAGATAATAGTATGAAATCAATTTGTGAGAATGATTTATGCCTGTTTGAGTAGGAAGTGTTCATACTCTTTTGCTTTAGAATATGTGCTCGCCAGGAATCAATGAGGTTGTAATCAGAGAGTATATGTTGGCGAGCCTTGGTGTGTCGATTGTAGTTATTCTTATTAAATGGTTCTCTATTCTGTGTGTGTCCTTTTGGAGCGGGTGTGTTTCTTGGAGTATTGCTATATCAATATGGTTTCTTGCTAGGATATTAAGACAGCTGGAATGTTTGATAGGACTATTAAGCCCTTTCAAATTCCAAGAGAGAATAGCTAGCGTTAGCATCGCTTTAAAAAAAGAATGTATTATTAATGATGTAATCGTTATGCTTAGTGTTAATAAGCCCATGGACGTGAAACTAAAACAGGACCCACAGGCAAACCCACTCATCGGTCATTCACCCCTCCCTAGCCCACCCTTCCCTGGCCCCCAGCCCCCCTCCCCAGTTCCCCCCCACCCTGCACAAACATTACAGGGTTGCCGCATAACGGTGAGTAGCAGCCTTACATTTGGAATCTATTAAGGAGCATATTTTTGGGGGGTTCTTAAGGTATTAAGAAATAATGTAAAACATAAAATAAGTAACCATTTACCCCCTCAACCTTTAAATGTAAGTTTGCAGACTTGATGAGTTAGGGTGGGTAATGAAGAAAAATTAAAGAAAAGGAAAAAAGTAGGGTAAATATTTCAACAAAATACAAGCCTAAACAGTCAAATAGGATGGCTGTAATAGCTCTTGCTCCATTATCCTCATTATTATTAGTAATATGGTTTATGTTACCTTAAACATAATGTTTTTGTTACTATACAATGTAATTTAAAAAATATAAATAATCAGAGGGTATGTACAAGAAATGCAGTCTATAATCTAGATTGTCACAATAAGTAGTAGTCTAAACGGATGGGGACAGCCATCAACAGGAAGAAAAAAACGAACAAAAAAGAATGATGTGGTAGCCCACATGGGACTGGCCATCTATCCTAAACAGTAGTACAATAAAAAATAGTAGGGGAATAGCTTCCCATTTATATTGCCATATTTATCCCATATAGGGATGCAATGCGGTGTAGACCCACAAGGAAGTATGGCACTTCAATATATTGTCCATTATTTATTAATTGGTGTGGTGTCATCATTGTCTAAATGTCCTGGACTTTTTCCACATTTTGTTACGTTACAGCCTTATTTTAGAATGGATTCAATTGTTTTTTCCCCTCATCAATCTACACTCAAAACCCCATAATGACAAAGCAAAAACAGGTTTTTACAAATGTTTACAAAACTGAAATATCACATTTACATAAGTATTCAGACCCTTTACTCAGTACTTTGTTGAAGCACCTTTGGCAGTGATTACAGCCTTGAGTCGTCTTGGGTATGATGCTACAAGCTTGGCACACCTGTATTTGTGGAGTTTCTCTCAATCTTTTCTGCAGATCCTCTCAAGCTCTGTCAGGTTCGATGGGGAGCGTCGCTGCACAGCTATTTTCAGGTCTCTCCAGAGATGTTTGTTCGGGTTCAAGTCCGGGCTCTGGCTAGGCCACTCAAGGACATTCAGAGACTTGTCCCGAAGCCCCTCCTGCGTTGTCTTGGCTGTGTGCTTAGGGTCGTTGTCCTGTTGGAAGGTGAACCTTCGCCCCAGTCTGAGGTCCTGAGCACTCTGGAGCAGGTTTTCATCAAGGATCTCACTGTACTTTGCTCCATTCATCTTTCCCTCGATCCTGACTAGTCTCCCAGTCCCTGCCGCTGAAAAACATCTCCACAGCATGATGCTGCCACCACCATGCTTCACCGTATGGATGTTGCCAGGTTTCCCCCAGATGTGACACTTGGCATTTAGGCCAAAGAGTTCAATCTTGGTTTCATCAGACCAGAGAATCTTGTTTCTCATGGTCTGAGAGTCCTTTATGTGCCTTTTGGCATACTCCAAGCGGGCTGTCATGTGCCTTTTACTGAGGAGTGGCTGCTGTCTGGCCACTCTACCATAAAGGCCTGATTGGTGGAGTGCTGCAGAGATGGTTGTCCTTCTGGAAGGTTCTCCAATCTCCACAGAGGAACTCTGGAGCTCTGTCAGAGTGACCATCGGGTTCTTGGTCACCTCCCTGACCAAGGCCCTTCTCTCCCGATTGCTCAGTTTGGCCAGGCAGACAGCTCTAGGAAGAGTCTTGGTGGTTCCAAACTTCTTCCATTTAAGAATGATGGAGGCCACTGTGGTCTTGGGGACCTTCAATGCTGTAGACATTTTTTGGTACCCTTCCCCAGATCTGTGCCTCGACACATTCCTGTCTCGGAGATCTACAGACAATTCCTTCGACCTCATGGCTTGGTTTTTGCTCTGACGTGCACTATCAACTGTGGGACCTTATACAGAAAGGTGTGTGCCTTTCCAAATCATGTCCAATCAATTGAATTTACCATAGGTGGACTCCAATCAAGTTGTAGAAACATCTCAAGGATGATCAATGGAAACAGGATGCATCTGATCTCAATTTCGAGTCTCATAGCAAAGTGTCCGAATACTTACGTAAATAAGGTTTCTGTTCTTTATTTTTAATTCATTTGCAAACATTTCCAAAAACCTGTTTTTGCTTTGTCATTATGTGGTATTGTGTGTAGATTGATGAGGAAAAAATGTATCTAATCCATTTCAGAATAAGGCTGTAACGTAACAAAATATGGAAAAAGTCAAGGGGTCTGAATACTTTTCGAATGCACTGTAATAACAACGAAGTCCAATGTTCAGCAATAATAATAATAATAATGTTCCTTTTACCCAATTTAGGGGGTGTCCTCATAATTGTCTTATGCTGAGGGCAGCATCACAGCCAAAAGCTAGGCTGCGTGATTGTGCGTGGATAGCATACCTGAATATTGAGCCAGTCAAATTGGGGTTCGCCTAGATCTGTCATCTCATCTCCTTGTGTGTTGAGCTTGATGTGCTTCTCGAAGAAGTCTTGAGCCTCCTTGGCAGTGGAAAACGTGTGTGTTGTATTCGGGCAGGGTCAAGATGAGTTTTGCCGGGTGGATGAAGCCACATCACAGGTTTAGCTTGCGTAGCTGAGATCTCACCTCATTGTAGGTCGACCTCTGTTTCAGCAGTTCGGCACTCAGATCTGGGTAGATGCTGATCCTCTTCGCCGCATAGGTCAGAGCCCCCGATTCCATTGACTTAAAAACGGTGGATTCGTACAATCATACACCGAGATCTGTTGCGGAGAGGACCCGTGCAGTGCACAATGTTTATCAGCAGCATGGGACCCAGCTTTCCCTGCCCAAACAATTCATAGAAAAGATTGCTCATGAAGGAAGTTGGGTTGCCCGCTTCCACACCAGTTTCGAGTCCTGTGACCCGCACATTTAATTTACGGGAATGATTTGAGTGATTTTTTTTTGGGGGGGTGGGGGTGAGATTTCAAGGTCATGGGTTAGCACCTCTTTCACATTGGCCGCTGTCTCCAAACATTCCACTTTAGTTGAGTAGGTAACCACTTTAGAAGTGAGCAGTGCAAGAGATTCATTTACAGGTTTTAATTGCAAGTCGAGGGCAGAGGTAATTTCCTCACGAACAATCACTCCGATAGTAGTGGCCAACTCTTTCTGTTGTCGGGTGATGAGAGCCGCCATGTTCCCACAGGTGACTTGTGAACGGACAGAATATGCCAGCTGGGGGAGCGAAATAGACCTACTATTGTTCATTGTAATACAGTGAACGTCCCACACCTTAATATGGTGTTATATGTTGATAATTATTTGAAAATAAGTCTGGTAATTCAATAGTTATTTTGCAAAAGAAAGCCACGCGCTTCAATGCATGTCACCGGAACCATTTTGCTATGAATGCCTACTTCTCATTTAAAACATAGTTTTTTTGTTTCTAATTTCCTTTATGAGTTGTGCATGACCCTAGGGTGGCAAAACATAAATTCTAAGTGATTTCAATGGGGCTTTCTCCATTTTGATTGTTTTATACTGTTCAATCAAATTTCAACCAAAAGTTGATCTAATTTGAGATCATTTACACACTGCCATGTGGGCTGCACGATATGCGCAAAAAAATCGATTCCTTATCTTTAACCAAATACTGTATTGCAATTGCGATTTGACTTGAGATTTTGGTCAAAACACTTGGGTGAACTGTTGGAATCATGGAAATATAATTATTATTTTTTAATTCTATAGTTAGAATGTAATAGTGGGCACTTTGGATACAGTGTTGTTTGACATGACAATGAATGAAAAAGCCAGGGAGGCGTTCATAGAATTAGGAATTAGAATACTGATAGGATCTCAATAAAGTTGGTATAGTGACAGGGTAGGAACCAATGTGACAGGGGTAGGAGCCACCGTGCTTCTACACCTGCATTACTAGCTGTTTGGGGTTTTAGGCTGGGTTTCTGTACAGCACTTCGAGATATTAGCTGATGTAAGAAGGGCTATATAAAATAAAATTGATTGATTGATTGATTGATTGTTGGTGCGTGTTTCCCAGGGGAGTGGGAACCTATAATCTTTGGCTACATTAAATGTTTTCTCTTACTTCATGTAGCTAATATATTAATGCTTCGCCTATTCCGCTCTGATTTAGAAGATACTGTTGCACAAACAACATGCTGATTTAGGCCTACACCAAGCACTGGGATCAGCTAGCTACATTTGCTCTCAGTACATTTATTAGCTAGCTAGCCAGCTAACTAGCGATTAGCATTAGTGGCAAACACTATTTATTACTGCCACAACTTGCTAAGAAGAGACAAACTCGCCGTTTGCAGACAGTAAGATACACAAACTAATAGTGTAATTATAGAGCGCTTAAGGATTTATATTAAGAAGCTAAGTGGAAAGAAAGCAGCATTGTTGTTATCAACATATTGTTGCATCTGCTGGCATTGACCAAGCAGACTGAAGAGTGAACTGTAGGCAAATGATCTCGTGGTTGAGCAACAACAACTGCGCTCCTTGAGTGACAAGGGGCGGGGCTTGGTGAGAAAGGGAGAGATACGACTCAAGTACCGGCGTAAACTATAAATACGGAGTGGCGTATCACATTTAACAAATCAAACCCTGAAATACCATTAAAGAAGGTAAAGTAAAAACACAAACCGGTCCGTGCATCAATACCAGCCCTAGTGGGAACCAGTTGGGACTGTGCAGTTTGTTGTGCTTTGTCACATCTTCCCTCCAGGCAGTTTAAACCTGCTTGTGGACGGAGGTGGATGAGCTGTCAGGACACACACAACATTAGTCTTGGGAGGTGAGGCAGCTTTTACAGGTGGCGGTATATACTTATACTTACTTTTAAGTGGGTCCATCAGCAGCAGTACAATAGTCTAAATTCTAATGATTTCCATGATCATTCTGAAAACAGCTTTGATGTTGATCATAATGACATGACAAGTATGCCAAGCCCACCTGTTGAGTGGTTGTGGCTCAGGGAAATGGCTATATTTAATGTAGATAGGAAGGAGGCAATATGGTGAATACTTCTGCTTTCTCAAACGTACATCTATCTGTACAATATTAAACAGATGACTGTTGAATTGATTGCGACCTTTGAAGTGTAAATTATACCAAATATAATGAACCAATGTAGGCTATAAACTGTTGAGTGTGTGTACTGTATATGTATGAACACGTCTGCCTGTGTGTGTCTATTAGTGCTATTGTGTATGGGGTGGGGGGGGGGTGGGGGGGGGCTGGGCAACTCTGGCTTCTGCCTCTTTAATGTGTGTCAGTCTGCAGCGAGCGGGGCGGTAAGCCTGGCTGTGTGCCGCTGGGATGTGTGGGTGTGCGCGGCCGCTGACGGGACCTGTCACTATCAGGCCCACACATCTCTGGCACTGTCTGTGTTGACACTCTGCCCGAGGGGGAACGAGTCTGCAGAGGTTGAGGAGAGCAGCGGTTTCCCACGCATGCTGCAGCCCCAGCCCTGCCTCTGCATTCCTGGGCTGCCAGCGCTCTGTAAATGTTTGGACAGCCTTGAACAAATAACACACCTTGAAAGCACAGGCTCTCTCTCTCTTTCCCTCTCACACCCCCTCCTCCTCATTATCCTCCTCCTTAAGCCCGACCCTCCCCCACCTTCCTCTCTCCCACTGACGCAGCCCAATCCACAAGTGCTACCCTACCTACGTAACGCCTCTCTCAAACTGTCTCTCCCAGATTTACTGTCAAACACAAAGAGATACACTATATATACAAAAGTATATGAGTGGATTTGGCTATTTCAGCCACACCCATTGCTGACAGGTGTATAAAATCGACCACACAGCCATGCAATCTCCATTGACAAACATTGGCAGTAGAATGGCCTTACTGAAGCAGCTCAGTGAGTTTCAACGTGTCACTGCTATTTTCAGGTCTCTCCAGAGATGTTAGATCGGGTTGAAGTCCGGGCTCTGGCTGGGCCACTCAAGGACATTCAGAAACTTGTCCCGAAGCCACTCCTGCGTTGTCTTGGCTGTGTGCGTAGGGTCGTTGTCCTGTTGGAAGGTGAACCTTCGCCCCAGTCTGAGGTCCTGAGCACTCTGGAGCAGGTTTTCATCAAGGATCTCACTGTACTTTGCTCCATTCATCTTTCCCTCGATCCAGTCCCTGCCGCTGAAAAACATCTCCACAGCATGATGCTGCCACCACCATGCTTCATCGTAGGGATGGTGCCAGGTTTCCTCCAGACGTGACGCTAGGCATTCAGGCTAAAGAGTTCAATCTTGGTTTCATCAGACCAGAGAATCTTGTTTCTGAGAGTCTTTAGGTGCCTTTTGGCAAACTCCAAGTGGGCTGTCATGTGCCTTTTACTGAGGAGTGGCTTCCGTCTGGCCACTCTACCATAAACGCCTGATTGGTGGAGTACTGCAGAGATGGTTGTCCTTCTGGAAGATTCTCCCATCTCCACAGAGGAACTCTGGAGCTCTGTCAGAGTGACCATCGGGTTCTTGGTCACCTCCCTAACCAAGGCCCTTCTCCCCCGATTGCTCAGTTTGGCCGGGCAGCCAGCTCTAGGAAGAGTCTTGGTGGTTCCAAACTTCTTCCATTTAAGAATGATGGAGGCCACTGTGTTCTTGGGGACCGACAATGCTGCAGAAATGTTTTGGTACCCTTCCCCAGATCTGTGCCTCGACACAATCCTTTCTCGGACAATTTTAGTACATTTGCAAACATTTCTAAAAACCTGTTTTTGCTTTGTCATTATGGGGTATTGTGTGTAGTTTGATGAGGAAAAAAATGGATTCAATCCATTTTAGAATAAGGCTGTAATGTAACGAAATGTGGAAAAAGTCAAGGGGTCTGAATACTTTCCAAATGCACTGTACATAGTATAAGCTCTGTACTACACAAATACAAGCACGCATGCACGGTCTCACTGAGTCTGGGTGGTCAATAGTAAGATGCATGTTGCAGCAGAACCCTTGTGTTGAATGTTTATTGAGCACAAGTCAATAACAGATCAATGGTAAGGTCTAAGGCAGTGGTTCCCAACCTTTTTTGAACCGTGGCATATCTTGAGTGTAAGGGCCCAGGGCTGGATTTCTACTAAGCTAACATATGGCATTTTTTAAAGATGGTCATACCAAGGATCATTTAGCTTTGAATTTTAGGACACCTGTAGGTATGAAAAAAGATATACTTAAAAAAATATATATGTTTTGCCTTACTGCAATTAGCCCATAGAAACACATTGAATAACAGATTCATACATGGAAAAACCGATAGTAAAATAAAATCCAAAAGGAAGTATGTTTTGAAGTGTCTGTCCTATATCTGAGAGATATAAGAAAGCTCAGGAAAAAAAAAAGTTCACCCCATGAATTTTTCATCCCAGTACCAAGTTACCTTCAGACAAGTCCTGTGACACTTACATCAACATTTACATTTTAGTCATTTAGCAGACGCTCTTATCCAGAGCAACTTACAGTTAGTGAGTGCATACATTATTTTTTTCATACTGGCCCCCCATGGGAATCGAACCCACAACCCTGGCATTGCAAACGCCATCCCTGCCGGCCAAACCCTCCCCTAACTTGGACGACGCTGGGCCAATTGTGCGCCGCCCCATGTCTCCCGGTCGCGGCCGGCTACGACAGAGCCTGGATTCGAACCAGGATCTCTAGTGGCACAGTTAGCACTGCGATGCAGTGCCTTAGACCACTGCGCCACTCGGGAGCCTACTCTGGGGGTCGTAGAGCAAAACGGATAGTAACATTGTGTTAGTCTCTTCTGAGAGTCTCATCTTTCCATTGAGGGGTCATATTCGTTTTGTAGCCCAAACTTTTAGTTTTGGAGCCCAGATGTTTTCGTGAGGAGACCGATTTATGGGATGTCTCCTGGTCTGATAAACACGACTGCAGTAGAAGTGTGTGGGTAAAATCACTGAGGAAGCCAAGCCAGTAAAAAAGCCATATTACAACCTATAACCTACAACCTATTATATGCTCTATAACCCATTCGTTCATACGCCACCTTGATCTACAATAAGGCAGTGACAACAAAAAGACAACAGTCACACAGTGGCAGAATAAATTGAACTACATAAACAATACCAGTCAAAAGTTTGGACACACCTACTCATTTAAGGGTTTTTCTCTATTATTACTATTTTCTACATTGCAGAATAATAGTGAAGACATCAAAACTATGAAATAACACATATGGAATCATGTAGTAACCATACAAGTGTTAAACAAATCAACATTTATATTTTATATTTGAGATTCTTCAAAGTAGCCACCCTTTGCCTTGATGACAGCTTTGCACACACTTGGCATTCTATCAACCAGCTTTACCTGGAATGCTTTTCCAACAGTCTTGAAGGAGTTCCCACATATGCTGAGGACGTTGGCTGCTTTTCCTTCACTCTGCCGTCCGACTCATCCCAAACCATCTCAATTGGGTTGAGGTTGGGTGATTGTGGAGGCCAGGTCATCTGACGCAACACTCCATTACTCTCCTTCTTGGTCAAATAGCCCTTACACAGCCTGGAGGTGTGTTGGGTCATTGTCCTGATGAAAAACAAATAATAGTCCCACTAAGCGCAAACCAGATGGGATGGTGTATCGCTGCAGAATGCTGTGGTAGCCGTGCTGGTTAAGTGTGCCTTGAATTCTAAATAAATCACAGACAGTGTTACCAGCAAAGCACCCCCACACTCCTTCTCCATGCTTCAAGTGGGAACCACACATGCAGAGATCATCCGTTCACCTACTCTGTGTCTCACAAAGACATGACGGTTGGCACCAAAAATCTCAAATTTCAGACCAAAGGACAGATTTCCACCGGTCTAATGTCCATTGCTCGTGTTTCTTGGCCCAAGTAAGTCTCTTCTTATTATTGGTGTCCTTTAGTAGTGGTTTATTTGCAGCAATTCGACCATGAAGGCCTGATTCACGCAGTCTCCTCTGAACAGTTGATGTTGAGATGTGTCTGTTACTTGAACTCTGTGAAGCATTTATTTGGGTTGCAATTTCTGAGGCTGGTAACTGTAATGAACTTATCCTCTGCAGCAGACTCTGTGTCTTCCTTTCCTGTGGCGGTCCTCATGAGAGCCAGTTTCATCATAGCGCCTGATGATTTTTGCGACTGCACTTTAAGAAACTTTCAAAGTTCTTGAAATGTTCTGGATTGACTGACCTTCATGTCTTAAAGTAATGAAGGACTGTACTTTCTCTTTGCTTATTTGAGCTGTTCTTGCCATAATATGGAATTGGTATTTTACCAAATAGGGCTTTCTTCTGTATACCAACCCTACCTTGTCACAACACAACTGATTGGCTCAAACGCATTAAGAAGGAAATAAATTCCACAAATTAACTTTTAACAAGGCACACCAGTTAATTGAAGTGCATTCCAGGTGACTACCTCATGAAGCTGGTTGAGAGAATGCCAAGAGTGTGCAAAGCTGTCATCAAGGCAAAGGGTGGTGTGATGAGTGTGAGGAAAGGAGTCAGGCGCAGGAGGGTAATCACTGAATACAGAGTTTATTCCTTTGTTGACACATAAATGGGCTCAAATAGCGATCAACGAAACAGGCACAGGGGAAACTCTCATCCCTGGCAAATACACTGTAAAGGTAGAATCCAATAATACATAGGCACAGGGGAAAATCTACCTTGGCAACAAAATGTACGAGTAGCTCCACCAAGCTATACTACTCTCACAACTAACAATCACCCACAAGGACAAGGGGGCAGAGGGAACACTTATATAAGGACTAATGAGGGGATTAGAACCAGGTGTGTGTGATTAACAAGACAAGACAAATGTGATGATGATTGGGGCGGCAGTGGTTAGTAAGCCGGTGACGACGAACGCCGAATCCTGCCCGAACAAGGAGGTTAGGCAGCCTCGGCCGAAGTCGTGACAGTACCCCCCCCCCCCCCCCCCCCCTCCCCTCGGGGACGGCCAGGAGGACGCGGAGCAGGGCGAGCCTGATGACGACGGTGGAAATCCCGCAACAGGGAGGGATATCCCTCACCGGGACCCAGCACCGTTCCTCCGGACCGTGTCCCTCCCACTCCACGAGGTACTGAAGGCCCCCCACCCGACGCCTCGAATCCAGGATGGAGCGGACAGAGTACGCTGGGGCCCCCTCGATGTCCAGAGGAGGTGGAGGAACCTCCCGCACCTCAGACTCCTGGAGCGGACCAACCACCACCGGCCGGAGGAGAAACACATGAAACGAAGGGTTAATGCGGTAATCAGGGGGAAGTAATAACCTATACGTGACCTTGTTGATTCTCCTCAGGACTTTGAACGGCCCCACAAACCGCAGGCTCAGCTTCCGGCAGGCAGACAGAGGGGCAGATTCTGGGTCGAGAGCCAGACTTGATCTCCCGGTATGAAGACCGGGGCCTCACTGCGGTGACGGTCAGCGTTGGCCTTCTGACGATGCACGCCGGTCTGGCTCTGGAGCCACGGTGCCTGAACCGGTTGGTAACCTAAAACACATTGGAATGGTGTTAGGTTAGTAGAGGAGTGGCGGAGAGAGTTCTGGGCATATTCTGCCCATGGCAAGAACACTGACCACTCCCCAGGCCAGTCCTGGCTGTAGGACCGCAGGAACCTACCCACATCCTGATTTACCCGTTCCACCTGCCCATTTGACTGGGGTGGAACCCAGAGGTCAGGCTGACCGAGACCCCCAGATGTTCCATGAACGCCTTCCAAACCTTGGACGTGAACTGGGGACCTCGGTCGGACACTATATCCTCTGGCACCCCGTTGTGCCGGAAGACGTGAGTAAACAGGGCCTCCGCAGTCTGCAGGGCCATGGGTAGACCGGGCAGAGGAAGGAGGCGGCAGGACTTGGAGAAGCGGTCCACAATGACCAGGATGGTGGTGTTAACTTGGGAGAGGGGAAGATCAGTCCAAAAATCAATACTAAGGTGAGACCATGGTCGTTGTGGAACTGGTAAAGGTTGTAGCTTACCCGCTGGAAGGTGCCTAGGTGCCTTACTCTGGGCGCACACCGAGCAGGAGGTGACGTACACCCTCACATCCTTAGCCAAGGTAGGCCACCAGTACTTTCTGATCCAGCAGCGCACTGTACGACCGATACCTGGGTGACCAGAGGAGGGTGACATGTGTGCCCAGAAGATCAGACGATCACGGATAAGAGCAGGCACGTACCGCAGCCCAGCTGGACACTGCGGTGGAGATGGATCTGTTCATAATGCCTGCTCTATATCCGCGTCTATCGCCCATACTACCAGCGCCACAATGCAGGAGGCCGGGAGTATGGGGGTGTTGTCTCTGGGCCTCTCCTCTGTGTCATACAGCCGGGATAGTGCGTCTGCCTTCACGTTCTTCGTACCCGGAATGTATGACAGTGTAAAATCAAACTGGGTGAAGAATAGGGCCCAACTGGCCTGGCGAGGATTCAGCCTCCTCGCTGCCCGGATGTACTCCAGGTTACGGTGGTCCGTCCAGACGAGGAAAGGGTGTTTTGCTCCATTTGAGCCAATTCCTCCACACGGTCAAAGCTCTGACAACAGCCAACAGCTCCCGATCACCAACGTCGTAGTTCTGCTCCGCCGGGCTGAGCTTCTTAGAGAAGAAGGCACAGGGGCGGAGCTTGGGTGGCGTGCCCGAGCGTTGGGACAGGACAGCGCCTATCCCTACCTCGGACGCATCCACCTCCACTACGAACGGTAGTGATGGATCGGGGTGGGCCAGTACCGGAGCTGAGGTGAACAGACCCCGCAGTCTCCTGAAGGCCAGGTCAGCCTCAGCAGACCAGCGGAGCTGGGACGGACCACCCCTCAACAGGGATGTAATGGGAGCTGCAACCTTGCCAAAGCCCTGGATAAACCTCCGATAGTAGTTGGCGAAGCCAAGGAAGCACTGCACCTCCTTAACCGTGGTTGGAGTCGGCCAATTACTCACGGCTGAAATGCGATCTCCCTCCATCTCCACACCTGAGGTGGTAATGCGGTATCCGAGGAAGGAGATGGACTGCTGGAAAAACATACACTTCTCTGCCTTGGCATAAAGTTCATTTTCCAACAGTCGGGCCAGCACTTTGCGAACCAGGGACACATGCTCGGTGCGCGTAGCGGAATACACCAGGACGTCATCGATGTAGACCACCACACCCCGACCAAGCATGTCCCGAAACACCTCGTTCACAAAGGACTGGAAGACAGATGGAGCATTCATCAAACCGTAGGGCATCACCAGGTATTCATAATGCCCCGTGGTTGTGCTGAATGCTGTCTTCCACTCATCCCCCTCCCGAACACGCACCAGGTTGTATGCACTCCTGAGATCTAACTTAGTGAAGAAGCACGCCCCATGCATTGACTCAATCACTGAAGGAATGAGGGGGAGATGATAACTAAATCTAATCGTCTCCTTGTTCAGTGATCGATAATCAATGCACGGGCGCAGACCGCCGTCTTTCTGCTTCACAAAGAAGAAACTCGAGGAGGCGGGTGAAGTGGAGGGACGTATATACCCCTGGCCCAGGGACTCGGAGATGTATGTTTCCATAGCCTCCATTTCAGCCTGTGACAGGGGGTACACATGACTCCTGGGAGGTACAGCGTCTACCCGAAGGTTTATCGTGCAATCCCCCGCCCGATGAGGTGGTAATTTAGCCAAATCGAGGTATTCGGGGGGAATGCGCACGGTGGAGGTACCGTCTGGACTTTCCACCATGGTTGCACCAACGGAAACATCTAGACACCTACAGTGAGGGAAAAAAGTATTTGATCCCCTGCTGATTTTGTACATTTGCCCACTGACAAAGAAATGATCAGTCTATAATTTTAATGGTAGGTTTATTTGAACAGTGAGAGACAGAATAACAACAACAAAATCCAGAAAACGCATGTCAAAAATGTTATAAATTGATTTGCATTTTAATGAGGGAAATAAGTATTTGACCCCTCTGCAAAACATGACTTAGTACTTGGTGGCAAAACCCTTGTTGGCAATCACAGAGGTCAGACGTTTCTTGTAGTTGGCCACCAGGTTTGCACACATCTCAGGAGGGATTTTGTCCCACTCCTCTTTGCATATCTTCTCCAAGTCATTAAGGTTTCGAGGCTGACGTCAGATTCCAGGACCTTAATGTGCTTCTTCTTGAGCCACTCCTTTGTTGCCTTGGCCATGTGTTTTGGTTCATTGTCATGCTGGAATACCCATCCACGACCCATTTTCAATGCCCTGGCTGAGGGAAGGAGGTTCTCACCCAAGATTTGACGGTACATGGCCCCGTCCATCGTCCCTTTAGCTGTTATCCTGTCCCCTTAGCAGAAAAACACCCCCAAAGCATAATGTTTGCACAACCATGTTTGAAGGTGGAGATGGTGTTCTTGGGGTCATAGGCAGCATTCCTCCTCCTCCAAACACGGCGAGTTGAGTTGATGCCAAAGAGCTCCATTTTGGTCTCATCTGACCACAACACTGTCACCCAGTTCTCCTCTGAATCATTCAGATGTTCATTGGCAAACTTCAGATGGGCATGTATATGTGCTTTCTTGAGCAGGGGGACCTTGCGGGCGCTGCAGGATTTCAGTCCTTCACGGCGTAGTGTGTTACCAATTGTTTTCTTGGTGACTATGGTCCCAGCTGCCTTGAGATCATTGACAAGATCCTCCTGTGGAGTTCTGGGCTGATTCCTCACCGTTCTCATTATCATTGCAACTCCACGAGGTGAGATCTTGCATGGAGCCCCAGACCGAGGGAGATTGACAGTTATTTTGTGTTTCTTCCATTTGCGAATAATCACACCAACTGTTATCACCTTCTCACCAAGCTGCTTGGCGATGGTCTTGTAGCCCATTCCAGCCTTGTGTAGGTCTACAATCTTGTCCCTGACATCCTTGGAGAGCTCTTTGGTCTTGGCCATGGTGGAGAGTTTGGATTCTGATTAATTGATTGCTTCTGTGGACAGGTGTCTTTTATACAGGTAAGAAGCTGAGATTAGGAGCACTCCCTTTAAGAGTGTGCGCCTAATCTCAGCTCGTTACCTGTATAAAAGACACCTGGGAGCCAGAAATCTTTCTGATTGAGAGGGGGTCAAATACTTATTTCCCTCATTAAAATGCAAATCAATTTATAACATTTTTGACATGCATTTTTCTGGATTTTTTGTTGTTGTTATTCTGTCTCTCACTGTTCAAATACACCTACCATTAAAATTATAGACTCATTTCTTTGTCAGTGGGCAAACGTACAAAATCAGCAGGGGATCAAATACTTTTTTCCCACACTGTATGCTCGCTTCTAGGCAAGCAACACTGAAGCATGCATGAGAGAATCAGCTGTTCCGAATGACTATGTGATCACGCTCTCCGTTGCCGATGTGAGTAAGACTTTTAAGCAGGTCAATATTCACAAGGCCGCAGGGCCAGACCGATTACCAGGATGTGTACTCTGAGCATGCGCTGACCAACTGGCAAGTGTCTTCACTGACATTTTCAACATGTCCCTGACTGAGTCTGTAATACCAACATGTTTCAAGCAGACCACCATAGTCCCTGTGCCCAAGAACACTAAGATAACCTGCCTAAATGACTACCGACCCGTAGCAGTCACGTCTGTAGCCATGAAGTGCTTTGAAAGGCTGGTCATGGTTCACATCAACACCATTATCCCAGAAACCCTAGACCCACTCCAATTTGCATACCGCCCCAACAGATCCACAGATGATGCAATCTCTATTGCACTCCACACTGCCCTTTCCCACCTGGACAAGAGGAACACCTACGTGAGAATGCTATTCATTGACTACAGCTCAGCGTTCAACACCATAGTGCCCTCAAAGCTCATCACTAAGCTAAAGACCCTGGGTCTAAACACCTCCCTCTGCAACTGGATCCTGGACTTCCTGACGGGCCGCCCCCAGGTGGTAAGGGTAGGTAACAACACATCTACCACGCTGATCCTCAACACGGGGGCCCCTCAGGGGTGTGTGCTCAGTCCCCTCCTGTACTCCCTGTTCACCCATGACTGCATGGCCAGGCACGACTCCAACGCCATCATTAAGTTTGCCGACGACACAAAAGTGGTAGGTCTGATCACCGGCAACGATGATATAGCCTATAGGGAGGAGGTCAGAGACCTGGCCGTGTTGGTTCAGGATAATAACCTCTCCCTCAACGTGATCAAGACAAAGAAGATGATTGTGGACTACAGGAAAAAAAAGAGGACTGAGCACGCCCCCATTCTCATCGACAGGGCTGTAGTGGAACAGCTTGAGAGCTTCAAGTTCCTTGGTGTCCACATCACCAACAAACTATCATGGTCCAAACACACCAAGACAGTCGTGAAGAGGGCACGACAAAGCCCATTCCCCCTCAGGAGACTGAAAAGATTTGGCATGGGTCCTTAGATCCTCAAAAAGTTCTACAGCTGAACCATCGAGAGCATCTTGACTGGTTGGCAACTGCTCGGCCTCCGACTGCAAGTCACTACAGAGGGTAGTACGTATGGCCCAGTACATCACTGGGGCCAAGCATCCTGCCATCCAGGACCTCTATACCAGGCGGTGTCAGAGGAAGGCCGTAAAAATTATCAAAGACTCCAGCCACCCTAGTCATAGACTGTTCTCTCTGCTACCACATGGCAAGCGGGACCGGAGCGCCAAGTCTAGGTCCAAAAGGCTTCTTAACCCTCCCGTTGTCCTAGGGTCAAAATGACCCGCCACTGTGTTGAACCAACTTTATTTAATTTTTATATTTTTGGGATCATTTGTGAGAAGGAGGCAGTGAGACTTTAAAGAAAGTATCACTGCCTCCTTCTCACAAATGATCCAAAAAATATAACAAATAAATAAAGTTGGTTCAACACAGTGGCGGGTCATTTTGACCCTAGGACAACGGGAGGGTTAACAGCTTCTACCCCCAAGCCATAAGACTCCTGAACAGCTAATCATGGCTACCCGGACTATTTGCATTGCCGCCGCACCCCAACCCACCCCACCCTCCTCTTTTAAGCTGCTGCTACTCTGTTTATTATTCATGCATAGTCACTTTAACTCTACCCACATGTACACTACTTTTCAAATGTTTGGGGTCACTTAGTAATTTCCTTGTTTTCGAAAGAAAAGCAATGTTCTGTCCATTAAAATAATATCTAATTGATCAGAAATACAGTGTAGACATTGTTAATGTTGTAAATGGCTATTGTAGCTGGAAACGGCAGATTTTTTATGGAATATCTACAGTGGGGAAAAAAAGTATTTAGTCAGCCACCAATTGTGCAAGTTCTCCCACTTAAAAAGATGAGAGAGGCCTGTCATTTTCATCATAGGTACACGTCAACTATGACAGACAAATTGAGAAAAAAAAATCCAGAAAATCACATTGTAGGATTTTTAATGAATTTATTAGCAAATTATGGTGGAAAATAAGTATTTGGTCACCTACAAACAAGCAAGATTTCTGGCTCTCACAGACCTGTAACTTCTTCTTTAAGAGGCTCCTATGTCCTCCACTCGTTACCTGTATTAATGGCACCTGTTTGAACTTGTTATCAGTATAAAAGACACCTGTCCACAACCTCAAACAGTCACACTCCAAACTCCACTATGGTCAAGACCAAAGAGCTGTCAAAGGACACCAGAAACAAAATTGTAGACCTGCACCAGGCTGGGAAGACTGAATCTGCAATAGGTAAGCAGCTTGGTTTGAAGAAATCAACTGTGGGAGCAATTATTAGGAAATGGAAGACATACAAGACCACTGATAATCTCCCTCGATCTGGGGCTCCACGCAAGATCTCACCCCGTGGGGTCAAAATGATCACAAGAACGGTGAGCAAAAATCCCAGAACCACACGGGGGGACCTAGTGAATGACCTGCAGAGAGCTGGGACCAAAGTAACAAAGCCTACCATCAGTAACACACTACGCCGCCAGGGACTCAAATCCTGCAGTGCCAGACGTGTCCCCCTGCTTAAGCCAGTACATGTCCAGGCCCGTCTGAAGTTTGCTAGAGTGCATTTGGATGATCCAGAAGAGGATTGGGAGAATGTCATATGGTCAGATGAAACCAAAATATAACTTTTTGGTAAAAACTCAACTCATCGTGTTTGGAGGACTAAGAATGCTGAGTTGCATCCAAAGAACACCATACCTACTGTGAAGCATGGGGGTGGAAACTTCATGCTTTGGGGCTGTTTTTCTGCAAAGGGACCAGGACGACTGATCCGTGTAAAGGAAAGAATGAATGGGGCCATATATCGTGAGATTTTGAGTGAAAACCTCCTTCCATCAGCAAGGGCATTGAAGATGAAACGTGGCTGGGTCTTTTAGCATGACAATGATCCCAAACACACCTCCCGGGCAACGAAGGAGTGGCTTCGTAAGAAGCATTTCAAGGTCCTGGAGTGGCCTAGCCAGTCTCCAGATCTCAACCCCATAGAAAATCTTTGGAGGGAGTTGAAAGTCCGTGTTGCCCAGCGACAGCCCCAAAACATCACTGCTCTAGAGGAGATCTGCATGGAGGAATGGGCCAAAATACCAGCAACAGTGTGTGAAAACCTTGTGAAGACTTACAGAAAACGTTTGACCTGTGTCATTGCCAACAAGGGGTATATAACAAAGTATTGAGAAACTTTTGTTATTGACCAAATACTTATTTTCCACCATAATTTGCAAATAAATTCATAAAAAATTCTACAATGTGATTTTCTGGAATTTTTTTTCTCATTTTGTCTGTCATAGTTGACGTGTACCTATGATGAAAATTACAGGCCTCTCTCATCTTTTTAAGTGGGAGAACTTGCACAATTGGTGGCTGACTAAATACTTTTTTTCCCCACTGTATATAGGTGTACAGAGGCCCATTATCAGCAACCATCAGTCCTGTGTTCCAATGGCACGTTGTGTTTGCTAATCCAAGTTCATCATTTTAAAAGGCTAATTGATAATTAGAAAACCCTTTTGAAATTATGTTAGCACAGCTGAAAACTGTTGTGCTGATTAAAGAAGCAATAAAACTGGCCTTCTTGAGACTAGTTGAGTATCTGGAGCATCATCAATTGTGGGTTCGATTACAGGCTCAAAATGGCTAGAAACAAATAACTTTCTTCTGTAACTCATCAGTCTATTCTTGTTCTGAGAAATGAATTCTATTCCATGCCAGAAATTGCCAAGAAATACATTAGAGTGTCTAGTTTGAGAAACAGACGTCTCACAGGTCCTCAGCTGGCAGCTTCATTAAATAGTACCCGCAAAACACCAGTCTCAACGTCAACAGTTAAGAGGCGACTCCAGCTACAATAGCCATTTACAACATTAACAAGGTCTACACTGTATTTCTGATTAATTTGATGTTATTTTAATGGACCAAAAAATTGCTTTTCTTTCGAAAACTAGGACATTTCTAAGTGACCCCAAACTTTTCAACGGTAGTGTACATATTACCTCAATTACCTCGATTAACTGGTGCCCCCGCACATTGACTCTGTACCAGTACCCCCTATATATAGCCTCCCTACTGTTATTTTATTTTACTGCTGCTCTTTAATTATTTGCTCTTTTCTATTTTTTACTTATCTATTCTTTACTTAACACTTTTTTCAAGTCTATATTTTTTGTTCCTTTTTTTTTTTTCTTTAAAAACTGCATTGTTGGTAACGGGCTTGTAAGTAAGCATTTCACTATAATGTCTACACCTGTTGTATTTGGCGCATGTGGCAAATAAAATTTGATTTGATTTGATAAAGGGGGTTAACTGTTTCAATAAACTTTGCACGGTGTAGACGTTTTAGTAAGAGGTCAGGGTAGGACACCCAAAGTGTTTACATGGTCTAATCCACATCTTAGACAGACTTCCTGACAAGTAGGAGTTTTAAGCATTATGAGGACATTCATACACAAGCTCCATTTAATGAGTTCCATATTCTGAAAACAAAGTGCATGCTCATATAGAGTAAACATTACCTTTCTGCCTTTTATATAAAACGTTATGGTATAACTTTATGATAAACCATCAATTTGTAGGCCATAATGATTTGATGACTGATGATAATTATTGTTGATTACGTAAGAAAAGCCTGGACTGTCAATCAATTGAAACCAATTAATCACTCAGATTAAGTCAAGTTTTGTTGAGTCACTGAAAACCCACAATGACACCAAGGTCGGAATTCAATCAGATCATTTGCTGTTGAGCACTGTCGACAATGAGGCTTTTAAAGGCAATGTTCCCGCTACAACGTGCGTTCTGATTGAATCCCAGCCTGAGGCGGGAGGTAGCCTAGCGGTTAAGAGCAAGGCACTTATCCCTAATTTCTCCTGTAAGTCGTTCTGGATAAGAGCGTCCGCTAAATTAATAAAATGTAATGTAAAATCAGATATTGTCATATTTACATACTTATAATAACCTATTTATTAGGATCCACCACCCCATCATTGATACATACTGTAGCCTAATGCACAATAACATGGTATGATTATAATAAGGCCTATCCCAATGCAAATTCCCCCACAACCACCCACAGACACACGTGCGCACTGATGTCTGACAGCAGCTGTGGAATTCTGGAGTTCCTCTGCTCATAGTAAATCCCACGTAACATAACGCAGGACAAGTTACACTGCGCTTCTCCTGGCAGCAGCCGCCGAGTCAAATGCAGCTCTGTTTTCATTGTAGGGAGGCCTCGGGGTACATATTTCTGTAATTAGGCTTTTATGCTCAGCAGTTTTGCAGCTGTGATGACATTTGGGTGTCGCCCCCCTGTTTCTCACGGTCTCGCTGCCAATGCTGGTCCGGCCACTGGTTGGCAGCCAAGACTGAGGTCTATGTGTCAGCCCCCACTCCTTGTGTACACACAGAAAGAAGGTGCTTTTGAAGAAATATATTCCTGGCAAGTGGAAGTTAACCGCACTGGTGCCATTTAAGGGTCAGCTTTCAACCCGTAGCTCCCTGGTTTCGGGGTTGGAGAGGAGAGGTTAAAAAAGAACTAAAGCACATTGAAGTGGTTCTATACATGCACAATGTTTCCTTGTTTTTGCGCTTAGTGGTTTGCCAGGATCATTTCTTTTTCAAATACACAACTAGTTCATTGGAAATTTTAGGACTTTTGGTGGGTTACTTAGAATTTTTTTATTTTATTTATTTTTATTGAACAAGCTAGTTCTTTCTATACATTTGCTTTTGCTGTCACATAGCTGTGTTAGATGTTTTTCCCCTAATGTGCCTACTTCTTTCTAAAATAGATTCAAGGGGGACCATTCTCCCTATTGTCAGTTGAGTAGCCTCCACTGGCAAGATAATGTAGAAATTACTTGCAAAATTATCCTATTTGTATACACTCCTTCTTTCCTATTTTTTAAATTACATTTCATTAGATCAATTTAAGAGTATATGCATTGATTTTAATCTGATCTCAAAACCCACACAGCTAAATGTGATAAACCCTGTTAACTCCTCACTGATTGATTTAATTATTACTAATAACCCCAATAATATTTATCCAGTGGTGTATTTGCATATGATATCAGTGAACATTGTCACATAGTATGTATTAGAGATACAAAACAGCAAAATACTGATACATTTAAAAAGCTTTCTCCTCAAGGGTTTTTACATGACATGCTCTACTCTGATTTAGCCATTGTATCCTGTATTCCTGACCCTGAGTTAGCTCTAGAAATTGTATCCTCCATATTTATTCCTCTGGCAGATAAACATGCCCCTTTTAAACAATTCAATGTCAAAGATAGATCTAACCCTTGGTTTTCTTCGGAGCTATCTAGCTCATTCAGATGAGAAATCAGGCCTGGGCCAAAGCAAGGAAAACTGACTCTGTAGTGGACTGTCAATCTTTCAGATGATTGAGAAACAGATGTACTGTCTCGATTAAGAAAGCTAAATCAAGCTACTTTTTAAGGTCTATCTCTGACTCTGCTGGTGATCCTTCTAAATTTGGGAAAACAGTAAACGCACTGAAGCGTACAAATTCCTCTTCTTCCTTGCCTAAGCAAGTTATGTCTGAGTCTGGCATCATAACTGAGAAGAATGGGATAAGTGATGCTTTTAATCCTAATTTTATCATCTCGGCAGGCTTTTTATTTGAGAAACTGTGATTTAATTGACCCTGCTTTGTCAATCGACTGCTCTTCCCTCTGCCAGCCTCTAGCTGATGGTTAACCCATCAACTTCTAGTGAATCTTTGTTTTCATTTCAATAATTTACTATCTGTGATGTGCTAGATGCCTTGCTTAAGATTGATGTAAACTTTCTTGCCTAGCTAAAATATTAGAATCCTTGATTAATTCTCAACTAAGATCTTCCTTATCTTTGAAATATATCCTAAATGTACCCGTCGGGTTTTAGACCAGGTCATAGCAAAATCTCTGCTGCATCCCTAGTTATAAATGATATGGTTAACTGTATGGATAAAAGGAAACATTGTGCTGCCCTCATCATTGACTTGTCAAAGGCTTTCGATACTGTTGATCACTCACTGCTAATTGAGAGGCTTTCCTCGATTGGCCTAGACCAGGCTGCATGTAACCGGTTTAACAATTACTTGACAGATAGAACTCAATGTACAGTGGGGAGAACAAGTATTTGATACACTGCCGATTTTGCAGGTTTTCCTACTTACAAAGCATGTAGAGGTCTGTAATTTTTATCATATGTACACTTCAACTGTGAGAGACGGAATCTAAAACAAAAATCCAGAAAATCACATTGTATGATTTTTAAGTAATTAATTTGCATTTTATTGCATGACATAAGTATTTGATCACCTACCAACCAGTAAGAATTCCGGCTCTTACCTGTATTAACTGCACCTGTTTGAACTCGTTACCTGTATAAAAGACACCTGTCCACACACTCAATCAAACAGACTCCAACCTCTCCACAATGGCCAAGACCAGAGAGCTGTGTAAGGACATCAGGGATAAATTTGTAGACCTGCACAAGGCTGGGATGGGCTACAGGACAATAGGCAAGCAGCTTGGTGAGAAGGCAACAGCTGTTGGCGCAATTATTAGAAAATGGAAGAAGTTCAAGATGACGGTCAATCACCCTTGGTCTGGGGCTCCATGCAAGATCTCACCTCGTGGGGCATCAATGGTCATGAGGAAGGTGAAGGATCAGCCCAGAACTACACGGCAGGACGTGGTCAATGACCTGAAGAGAGCTGGGACCACAGTCTCAAAGAAAACCATTAGTAACACACTACGCTGTCATGGATTAAAATACTGCAGTGCACGCAAGGTCCCCCTGCTCAAGCCAGCGCATGTCCAGGCCCGTCTGAAGTTTGCCAATGACCATCTGGATGATCCAGAGGAGGAATGGGAGAAGGTCATGTGGTCTGATGAGACAAAAATAGAGCTTTTTGGTCTAAACTCCACTCGCCGTGTTTGTAGGAAGAAGAAGGATGAGTACAACCCCAAGAACACCATCCCAACCGTGAAGCATGGAGGTGGAAACATCATTCTTTGGGGATGCTTTTCTGCAAAGGGGACAGGACGACTGCACCGTATTGAGGGGAGGATGGATGGGGCCTTGTATCGCGAGATCTTGGCCAACAACCTCCTTCCCTCAGTAAGAGCATTGAAGATGGGTCGTGGCTGGGTCTTCCAGCATGACAATGACCCGAAACACACAGCCAGGGCAACTGTGGTCCTCTGTAGCTCAGCTGGTAGAGCACGGCGCTTGTAACGCCAAGGTAGTGGGTTCGATCCCCGGGACCACCCATACACAAAAAAAAAATGTATGCACGCATGACTGTAAGTCGCTTTGGATAAAAGCGTCTGCTAAATGGCATATTATTATTATTATTATAACTAGGGAGTGGCTCCATAAGAAGCATCTCAAGGTCCTGGAGTGGCCTAGCCAGTCTCCAGACCTGAACCCAATAGAACATCTTTGGAGGGAGTTGAAAGTCCGTATTGCCCAGCGACAGCCCCGAAACCTGAAGGATCTCGAGAAGGTCTGTATGGAGGAGTGGGCCAAAATCCCTGCTGCAGTGTGTGCAAATCTGGTCAAGACCTACAGGAAACGTATGATCTCTGTAATTGCAAACAAAGGTTTCTGTACCAAATATTAAGTTCTGCTTTTCTGATGTATCAAATACTTATGTCATGCAATAAAATGCAAATTAATTACTTAAAAATCATACAATGTGATTTTCTGGATTTTTGTTTTAGATTCCGTCTCTCACAGTTGAAGTGTACCTATGATAAAAATTACAGACCTCTACATGCTTTGTAAGTAGGAAAACCTGCAAAATCGGCAGTGTATCAAATACTTGTTCTCCCCACTGTATATCTACTGATGGTGTTAAATCAGGTTTCCTGGATATTATGAAAGGTGTCCCGCAGGGGTCGATTCTGGGTCCTGTACTTTTTACATTAACAATATCGACTTGTCTGTAAAAAAAATGAACATGCACTTGTATGCCGATGATACTATTGTGTATGCTATTGCCCCCATGGTTGACCAGGCTCTATCTGAACTACAGTCTGCCTTCACTGTATTACAGAAAAACTTTGACCTGAAATTCGTATTGAATGCAGATAAAACGATGATTTAAGCTTTGAATGGTGTCCATATTGACCGTGTCCCAGCGTACAAATATCTGTGCATCTGGATAGATGAAAAGCTGTCTTTTGAAAAGCATATTGATTAGTTAGTTAAGAAGCTGAGGATAAAAATGGGCTTCTTCTATAGCAATAGGTCCTGCCTCTCGCTAAATAGTAGAAAGCACATTATTCAGTCGACGTTCCTGTCGGTCCTAGACTATGGCGACATCATCTATATGTATGCAGCTGACACTTCATTAAAGCTGTTAGATGCAGTTTATCATAGTGCATATTTATCATGCGCTTTATTACGGGCGACAATTTTTGTACTCATCACTGCATTCTCTAACACAGGGGTGTCAAACTCATTTTAGCTCAGGGGCCACATGGAGGAAAATCTATTCCCAAGTGGGCCGGACCGGAAAAATCATGGTATATATAACTTAAAAACAACAACTTCAGATTGTTTTCTTTGTTTTAATACGATCAACATACAACATAAAGCTGGAGCCTGAGGACAGTGTGTCCAAAATAGTACAAGCACAACATCACTATTAATCATAAAACACGTCAAGTTTATTTGAAAATTCTAAAGAAAAAGAACACAAACACACAATGCCTCAGTGATTAACAGAACTGTTTCACAGATCACAGAACTATACCAGGGGGTCATTTCTCAGGCAGAAATGTAGATAAAAAGAATGAAATCCTGTTCCCCAAACAAGTGCAAGAACCACAGAGTCAAGAATAGGTTAAATATACAAATAAAATAAAATCAATTAAAAACAATAGCACATCAACATAAAAACATATAAACATAAAGCTGGCGCCTGAGGACAGTGTGTCCAAAAGCACAACATCACTAGTTATTTGAAAGTTATTTGAAAGTTCTGAGGACAAAGAATACACAAACACACAATGCCTCAGTGATTCACAGAAGTATATCACAGATCACAGAACTATATCAGGGTGTCTCATGTAGCACTTTAAGTGGGGTTGCATAGTTTATTTGACTCCTGATACCTGGCATCTTTTAGCTTTCACCAGCGCATCAATATCAGGCGTCACATCCTGAGTGGCAGCCAACTTCAGGATGTGATTCAAGTGCTTGTGCGTGAGCCTTGAGCGCAGCTTTGTTTTATTTATGCTCATTACAGAGAACTTGCTCACAAAGATATGTGGTTCCAAACATGCACAACAGTTTTGCAGCGAGGGCTGTCAAGTTGGGGTAACCTGGCAAGAGATTCTGATTAAATGTGTCCAAGCCAGCTGTGGCAAATTTGCCCTTCAAATCCGAGTCACACTGCAAGTCTATTATTTCAAGTTGGATGCTGACGGGCAGATCAAAGGGATTCACGGTGAATGGCGAGCAAAAAACGTTGAAGTCTTTCTCCAGTTCACCAAAAATCTGAAAGCGTTGCTCAAACTCCCGTAACAGTCCCGTTATTTTATCTTTGAACCGCTTCATGTCTGCCACATGTTGGGTCGCGCACACATTTTTCAGACAGGGGAAGTGAGCTGCATCACCACCGGCAAGTTGCGTCTCCCACAATGACAGCTTCAACTTGAAAGAACGTATGCTGTCATAATACTGCGTGACAACTTTGTTGCGCCCTTGCAGCTGTTTGTTCAAGTTATTCGGGTGCTCTGTAACATCCACCATAAATGCAAGGTCCTGCATCCATTCTGCGGAATGGAATTCTAACACTGGTTTGCCCTTTTCTTCCATGAACTGTTCAATTTCTTCTCGTAAATCAAAGAAACGCCTCAGCACCTCGGCTTAACCATCTTACCTCAGTGTGGTATGGCAGGCCATAGATGTGGTCTTTCTCTCTGAGAAGGCTGTCAAACTGACGGTGATTCAGGCTTCTGGATCGGATGAAATTAACAGTTTGGATGACCACCTTCATGACGTTATCCATCTTTAATGACTTGCAACACAAAGCCTCCTGGTGCAAAATACAGTGAAAAGTCAAAAAATCACGTCCTCCATTTGCAGATTGCACTTTCTCTCTGAACTTTGTCACAACGCCTGCTTTTTTCCCGATCATTGAGTGCGCACCATCTGTAGCCAGGCTGACAGCGCGGGACCAGTCCACTCCGACCCTGTCCAGCGCGCCGACGAGTGCGGTAAAAATATCAGCTGCTGTCGTTGTATCTGTCATCGGCACCAACTCCACGAACTCCTCGGTGACGGTCAATGTGTCATCAACTCCGCGGATGAAAATGGCCAGTTGTGCAACATCTGTAATGTCCGTGCTTTCATCAATTGCAACCGAAAACTCAATAAATGACTTTCCTTTTTGCTTCAACTGGCTGTCCAAATCCACTGAAAGATCGGAAATCCTGTCTGCAACTGTGTTTCTTGTCAGGCTGATATTTACAAAAGCCTGACGCTTTTCAGGGCACACAATCTCCGCTGCCTTCATCATGCATGTTTTTACAAATTCACCCTCACTAAATGGTTTTGAAGCCACTGCGATTTCATTAGCAATGAGGTAGCTAGCTTTCACTGCAGCGTCACTGATGTCTCGGCTGTGAGTAAACACAGACTTGACCTACTTGCTCTGCCCCGGTATAAACAGTTTGCTTGCTTAACACAATTGCTATTGCGCCATCCAGTGGACGCAATTGGAGCAGCAGTTTATTTTATTGAAAAATTGCAGCGCATTTTTATACTTTACAAAATCATCTCGCGGGCCGGATTAAACCCGTTTGCGGGCCTGATCTGGCCCGCGGGCCGGACGTTTGACACCCCTGCTCTAACAGAAAGTTGGTTGGCTCTCTGATGTCACATAGGTTGATACATTGCTCTGTTTTCATTTATAAAGCCATTTTACAAAAAGTCCCAATGTACCTAACATCATACTAAACTTTAGGCATAGGAATTACCACACCCGGTCTCAGGGATGGCTAACTCTGGAAATTCCTTTGATCTCTGATGAGTTAGGTAAATCAGCCTTTAGTTTTCTTGCACCTTATTTGTGGAACAATCTTCAAAATGTTCTTAGATTTGATGTTTTGGTGCCTCTAGGGCAATTCAGAAAGCTGATTGAGGACCTTATTACTGATGAATGTGTTTGTTTTTATGACAGTGTTTTTCTTTCTGCTTGCATTTTGTATTTATATTTTGATGTGTGTATTTTCTGTAATTTATATAATACAGAGCTCATCTGTAAAAGAGACGTCAGTCTCAGCATGACTACCTGATAAAATAAATGTTAAATTAAAAATACATTTAAAATGTATTCTGACAATCAAAATGAACAGTAGTAACAGGTAATTTAATGTCAAATTAACCAATCTAACAGATATGAGAATGTATGCAGACTACAGTGCAGTGGTTTACAGTAGATGCAAACTATACAGTGCATTTGGAAAGTATTCAGACCCCTTGACTTTTTTCAGATTTTGTTACAGCCTTATTCTAAAATTGATGCCCCCCCCAAACAAAAAATCCTTATCAATCTACACACAATACCCCATAATAACAAAGCAAAAACAGGTTTTAAATTTTTTGGGCTAATTTATATTTTTTTAAAAACTGAAATATCACATTTACATAAGTATTCAGACCCTTTACTCAGTATTTTGTTGAATCCCCTTTGGCAGCGATTAAAGCCTTGAGTCTTCTTGGGTATGACGCTACAAGCTTGGCACACCTGTATTTAGGGAGTTTCTCCCATTCTTCTCTGCAGATTCTCTCAAGCTCTGTCAGGTTGGATGCAATGTCAACTGTGGGACTGTGTGTGCCTTTCTAAATCATGTCCAATCAATTGAATTTACCACAGGTGGACTCCAATCAAGTTGTTGAAACATCACAAAGATGATCAATGGAAACAGGATGCACCTGAGCTCAATTTCGAGTCTCATAGCAAAGGGTCTGAATACTTATGTAAATAAGGTATTTTGTTTTTTTATTTTATTATACATTTGCAAAAAGTTCCAAAAACCTGTTTTCACTTTGTCATTATGGGGTATTGTGTGTAGATTGATGAGGAACATTTGGAATTTTATCCATTTTAGAATAAGGCTGTAACGTAGCAAAATCTGGAAAAAGAGAACGGGTCTGAATACTTTCTGAATGCACTGAATATCTCACAATACTGGTAATTAGCTATGTTTATGGGTGCATCCCAAATGGTACCTTATTCCTTATACAGTGCACTACTTTTGACAAGAGCCTATGGGCCCTGGTCATATTCCCTTTATAGTGCTCTACTTTTGACCAGAGGCCCTGGACAAAAGTAGTGCACTATAAAGGGAAAAGGGTTCCACTTGGGATGTGGCCTATGACAGTTCTGTTTATACTGCGGTTAAAGGTGATAGTTTTGTCGCTCCACATTTTGAGCAAAAGTAGCCTGTCTGGGTGTGTAAACAAATACACATCCCCAAATTATTTGCTTATTCTGAAAGAGCCAAGCACAGAAGGAGAGGAAGGGAGGGAGGAGGAAGGTGGTATCAGGAGTAGTCCCGGGGGGGGGGGGGATAATGGCGGGTGGTGTTCCCCGTGGTAGTTCCGTCTGTCTGAAACCCCAGTCCAGCTGCTGCCTATTGCGCCAGGAATGTATACTTGGGTCGGATGCCAGGAGTGTGGTGGCACATTAATAATGGGGTGACCACCGGCTTAGGCCACTTGTGAGTTATTAACATTGCACACACAAATCCTTCCCATGCTCCTCTTCTCCCCTGCCTTAACTCACCCACTACAGCAGCTGCCGGACCCACGGTTTCCCAGACTCAGTGAGACCATCTGTGTGTGTGTGTGTGTGTGTGTGTGTGTGTGTTTGGGTGTGGAGAGTTTATTGGGTCAGGATATCTGATTAATTGTTCCTGTTTAGTCTGTTACATTCTAAGCACATTTACCTTATCATTTTTGTTATGGGCCCAGCTGAAATGTTATAGGGTGCCTCCCATAGGGATTGCCATTTGGGACGCATACATAGCTATCTGAAATACTACTAATAATAATAATAATGTCATCTACTATTTGCTTTCAGGGTAGAATAGGGTTCTATGTATTGCGCATACAGTAGGCCTATTTCTATTAAAGATGAACAAAGGACAGCGTGGCATCAAAAGACAACAGCTCAGTCAGTGGAACAGAGTACTTCTGTGTTCAGCGTAGACAAAACAGTTGATTCAGAATGACTGGCTTGTGTATAAATTCAACAGGACATTAAAGGCTGTGGGTGTGATTCACTTCCTCATTATACACCATCAAAGGCGACGGAAGTTCTGAAGGGCCTTTGAATTACTCGAGGAACAAACACCATTATTTTTATTTGGGAGCGCTTTTTAAAGGACCACAAGCAATATGGAAAAGAATCACGCGAAAGTACATCACAGTAAAAGTATTTTTTGGTTTGATCCCTTCAACGTAAAACCGTTCCATCATTGCTAAGCGTAGTTTGATTGACAGGGTGAAATTTGAGGGGTCCACTCATGGTTGAGTATTAACTAACATCGTATAGGCCTGTCACAAAGCACAAAGTCCCACAGTTGTACCGCCGTATTTCTTTCAATCATCCCTCTTAACATATTCAGCCATTGAAGCACCTGGGCGGATCATTTTGGCCTAATGATATAGGCCTGACAACAAAACAACCCAATAGGTACTCGAAGGTACGTTTTTCAGCCCGGTCCTAATTACAACAGAGACAGACAAAAAATATCAAAACGCTCTGTACTTAATTGGTTTCCTTTCTTTTATGCTTCCAGGCATGCTATTCAATCATGAGATGGAGGCAAACAAAACGTTGCTCTCTCCTTGACCCAAAACCTTCCTTCTAATTGCTGCAGGCTGCATGGACAAATGCAGCTGGATGTGGACTCTCCCATAGCATACTAGAGCATCTGTAATGCTGCCTCACGAGAGGGTTTTTACCAAGCTACATGAACCACGCAAGAGTGTCATAGACATAACAAGTTTACCTCTGCTTCTACTGATAGCATGTTCATAACCATCTATGATCATAGAATCCCTTTACATTCACACACCTCCTCCTGAAGAGGCATACTAAACACACACCTTTTCTAAGAGGACATTTCTCGTTTAAGTAAAAGCAGGACACTGCGGTACCATTCGGACAACATTTGCAGTGAATGTTGCAATATTATGGATGCTAGCTTTGGTTGCAGCATAATCATCATCATATCGTTATAAATTTGTTTCCCCTTTGGCTCACTAAGGTGATTTAAACTGTATTACACAGCAGTAGGCATACAGGTACACTATATCACATTTTCTCTGGGCTGCAGGCTGCAGCGACACTCACCCCTCATGGTGTCTGCTGCTAAGGGTTGTGACCTCATATTCACACATGTGCCTTGTGCATGCCGGTCACATGCCAGCAGAGCAGTCCGCGCGGCCTCCACACAGATGACAGACTGCATATGTGCAGACAAACAGACAGAGACAGGCTGACAGCCTAGATGTATCAGTGATCACTCCAGGATACATTTAGGGGAGGAGGGTGACAGTGGCGACCACCCCAAGAGAAGTGTGTCGAGCGCAAGATAGATATAGAAATATCGCATGACGGGAACAAGCCTTTCAACCTGCTTTTGTTGTTTCTAAGGTTTACACAGGTAAAACGATTGCCCGTTCTAGACTTGTTTTAGGGACTATAGTCAAATACACAAGACGAGTGGTAGCTAAGGCATCAGCTAATGGGGACAGTGCCTAGGCATGTAGCTTGTTCAAACTGGAAGCTAACACACTAAAGTTTGTTTCTGCCATGACTGATTTAGAGAAAAAATAAGAATCCTCACAGGAATTTGACTATTGACAATTTTATCATGCTGGTTTGCATGCAAAAATAAATGTATTACTGAGAAATAAAGAACTCTTCGAAAATGTGTTTATTTTAACACACTGTAAGGCAGTGAAACAAAGTGCATTAAAGTGTAAGTACATGAGAGAGAGAGAGAGAGAGATAGAGAGAGAGAGAGAGAGAGAGAGAGAGAGAGAGAGAGAGAGAGAGAGAGAAAGAGAGAGAGAGACTCTCATTGGAGTAGCTTAGTTGAACACCATTTACCAGCAGACAAATGCAAGAGCTTGTAGTATGGGCAGTGCTAGTGCGTGTATGCTTGCGCGTGCGTGCATTCGTTCCCTGTTTGGCCACGCACGGCTCCCCCTTTCCCTCCACCCACACCGCTGCCTCTAATCTCTGACCCCCATCAATAAGATGCTTTCAGACCCCATCAAGCAGCTGAGCTGATGTGCAGGCGGGCATGCACCGCTGGGGGTGGGGTGGGGGGGCCTGGGAAACACTCCCTTAATTGTCCCCCCGAACCCTTTTTAAAGAATATTAAGCTGCATTAGCGGTCTATGAGCCTTTCTTTCCTGGTCTTTCTTTTGGAGAGGGGCTACAGCGACGCACTCAGCCGACAGACCATTAAACGTGACAGGTCTTTGTGGTGGAAGGGGAAACAAACCGCAGAGAAGTGAGGCTAAGGCTGGTCGAACCGCAGGTTAGTTAGGACGTCTGGTTTGTATCAAGCCGCTCCGCTCCTGCCTGACCCGCTCCCACAGCCTTAGCTGTATTAGGGGATATTAGCCATAATAATAATAATAATAATATGCCATTTAGCAGACGCTTTTATCCAAAGCGACTTACAGTCATGCGTGCATACATTTTTTGTGTATTGGTGGTCCCGGGGATCGAACCCACTACCTTGGCGTTTCAAGCGCCGTGCTCTACCAGCTGAGCTACAGAGGACCACATGGTGGAGTGGGATCATACTGTATAGGAAGGAGCTCTCACAGCCAATGTTGTGCTACTGTTCATTTTCTAAGAGGACAAGTAGGCAGACACCAAAGAGGATAATCATTAGCTTGAGATTTTCCAGTGCTTGTGATGTCATCGCTTCACTTGTTATTTATTAAATACCTAGACCGCCGTACATCTTCCAATTACATATTTGGATAGTGGAAAGAACTGAATTTAGGGTCAAGTGATTTACTGTATCTACAGTGCAATCAAAAGTGATTTTTTCAGATCCAGTCTGTACTGTACTGACAAACTGAGAAGTTAAATTGATTCTTCACTTTTGATGTAATGACTTATAAGACGACCAACACTGCTTGAGCAGGTTAGAAGTTAAATCTATTTCAATGTTAGTCAAATCTATTCATGGGGGGAATTGGAGTTATATTGTATTGTCACCCAACCCTGCCACATAACAGGAATGTGGTGGGGCCAGGGCATCCTGTTCATCACATTAACCAAAGAGAGCAGACAAGGGAGCATGGAAGGAGTGAGGCATGTGTTAAGGCCTGTGTTAAGCTGCTATGCTGAGACCTGAACCCCCAACACAGTGGCTCTGACATAGGGATTTAGAGGTGAGGGGCCCTGGGGCCAGCACTGGTAGGCTGCTCACTTTTGGGTGGACTGGCGTCCCGATTCTCCACACATCTCCCAATTCTCCCAAAGTGTGCACTTGCACACTCCACGTCATGGCTTTCATTAAAAGCCAGCAGCATACCACCCTGCATCCCACTGCTGGCTTGCCTCTGAAGCTAAGCAGGGTTGGTCCTGGATGGGAGACCAGATGCTGTTGGAAGTGGTGTTGGATGGCCAGTAGGAGGCATTCTTTACTCCGGTCAAAATAAAAAATAAAAATGCCCCAGGGCAGTGATTGGGGACATTGCCCTGTGTAGGGTGCTGTCTTTTGGATGGGATGTTAAATGGGTGTCCTGACTCTCTGTGGTTATAAAGATCCCATGGCACATATCGAAAGAGTACGGGTGTTAACCCTGGTGTCCTGGCTAATTTCCCAATCTGGCCCTCATACCATCATGGCCACCTAATCATCCTCTGCTTCCAGTTGGCTCATTCATCCCCCCCCTTATCTCCCCTGTAACTATTCCCCAGGTTGTTGCTGTAAATGAGAATGTGTTCTCAGTCATCTTACCTGGTAAAATAAAAAGCGTTGGCTGGAGGGAGTTTCCACCATGAGTTAAATCCATTGTTAAATGGGGAGTGTGCAAGTACACACTTCGGGAGAAGGGTTGAGAATCGGGATGCACAGTCAGGCCATTGGCTGGCCCAGACCTATGGAAGAAAGAGACGTGGTGCAAACAAGCTTAATTCATTATTAGACGCTCTTTGTCTTTTTGGGGGGGTTGAGTCTACATTTTACAAGAGGGATTTTGAGAAAATGTGGGAATGAGTTTCAGAGTTGTACTTCAGTACTATCACACCTCAATATCGAGATGTTGATTATTAAGCATTGTCCCTCTCAAATAAATTATATGAATACAATTATAAAGAAATGTGGATCTACTATCATGTTACGGTCTATCTATGGTCAAGGGTCTCAAAAGGCAAAAAGAGGAATTGTGTAATTCATTGCTACTGATTGAAGGTCCAGTGGAAAACACTTGTAATATGAATGTAGTCAAAAATACTATCTGTTCACTACAATAGAAAAATTCAATGTAAAACAGTAACAAAAAATAGAAATGGGTAGTGTTCGTAATAAACTGTCAATCATTGGCATATTGGTAAAGCCTCTCATCACAGAATTTTACTTAGAGTCTTCAAAAAACAACCTGAAGAACTTAAACACATTGACTGAAAAGCAGATGAACAACTATCTCCTTTCTCTTATTATGTGGCTAATGCTCCCTATGACCTTGTGACATCATTACTCAAAAACATTAACAAATGTGCTGCCCTTCTGGACCCTGAAACTGGCATATGCTGCACAGAATGGGCCTCACATGAATCAAAAGCAGTTAAGCGCTAAATAGGCAGATCTTGGAGGAAGAGACAGAGCTTGGGGTTAGGGTTACTCACTCCTGGCCCCACGACAGTTCATATAAGCCCACAGAGAGAGAATTCATCACCTTTTCATCCTTATAGAGGAAAAGGGGAGTGAAAAAGTGGTGTGTGTGTGTGAGTGAGAGAGAGAGAGAGAGAGAGAGAGAGAGAGAGGAAAAAGAGAGAGCACGGTCAGGGCTGGGCGGGACCCTCCTTGTTGGCAACACAAAGCGGTTGCTGTGCAATCAGCTCGGTGTAAAATCGGCGCTCTGTGGCCCTCACAATGGCCCACAAAGGCCAGGGTCTGGTGGCTGGGGTGGGAGTGCGGTGACACAGCTGTGAGCAGAGCCTACACAGCTCGGCTCAATATGGGCCCTCTTCACATCTGTAGCAGCTCGGCCCCTGCTTCTACCGGGCCCCGGCACAATGGGGCCCCTCAACAGCCCCTTTTGTTGGCAACTTTTTCAGGGCTCCTTTTTAGCCCAAATCTTAAATATTTCATTAGGCCTCCTTCGCCCCCGCTCCCTTTCTTTCTCCCTCAATCTAAAGAGTGGAGCTGGGCCCTTGGCCCCTACCCTTAGTCTACCCTCTGGTAGAGCCTCGAAGTCAACAAAGGATTTCTCCAAATCTGTTGCATTTTGGTTGCTCCTCAAACACAAGTAATGTTTAAAATTAAAAAGTGCAAAAAATATATACTATTTCAATCCCTTTTAAGTCCCTAGAAATGCACAGTGAAGTAAAGCTGGACCAGTGTTGCTCCAATGTTAGTATGGAGAAGTTTTATCAAAGTATTATGGCCCAGAGTACTTGGTGTATATGTAAATGTGAAAGTATTCTGTTTATTTTTATTTTTAATTCTGTACATATTAAAAATGATTAAGTCAGAAGAGAATAACGGAATAATTTCAATCGTTGGAAAAGTATATAACAAAAAGTGTATAACTGCGATAGCTAGCTACATTATCTCAATGATAAGGACATGGTAAAGAGTAAGGGAAAGGATGTCTACCATTTCAACCGAAATTCTGTTGAAAGATGTGTTCACCTTTGTACAGAAGGTCTATAGTTTCACTCCATAGCCAGTGTATAACCGCAGTCGATAACAACCATGCCACATTATTCATGATATGCTTAAGTACATTTAACTTTCACAATGCGAGTGTATTAAAATTCTAATATATTCATGGTTACATATGGTCACTTTCACTTTTCAATGACACTTATTGAGTGTCATTATGAAGTGTTTAGACTATGACTTTAGATTCATCTCTGTATCGGAATGCCACACATAGTAAACGCCATGAGGAGAGGGTGACCAAACACTCCCATACAAATATTAAACACTAGTTAATAACTTTTCCGTCCTTGCAGCAGAGCTTCTGTCACGATGGATAAATAGGCCTGAAAAGGATTTGCTTTTATGCGAAGGTTTAAACCGTCTTGCGGCGATTGGGCTCGTGACAAAAGAGAAGCTTTTGTTAAAATGGGTGGAGGGGGGCAGGGTGATTTATCCAACACTTTAAGGACCCCTAATGAATAATTCAATGTTATCATTCAGCTTGACGCTCGATTATTATGTTTTTCTTCGCACTTCACACGTGAGGGACCTTGCCGGATGGGGGGTATCATGCAGGGGCACCTAGGGGGAAGTAATATGCGCCCACGGACAAACAAGAAAGGCCGTGGCACAGGACTCCGCTGTCAGCTTGATAAATATAATGTGTCACCAATTAAAAACTCATTGCCATTCTCTAATTCAGCCAGAGTCTTGTTAACCGCTGCCTGGCAGGGAGGCTGCAGCCTCAGCTACCAGCACCCACCATAATAGAGGCCCCGGTTTTCCCATCCTTTAAAAAACCACAGCCCTTCCCTTTGGAATGTAAATAAGACATTCATTCAGCTGCACTTTTCCGATAGAAAAAAAATGACCATCAACGTCTTTGATTTCATCTTTTTTCCTCGGCAAAACAAAGAATTCTATAGTTTCAGAATTCTTATTAAAAAAAAAACGTTGTGGTCCTTTCTTTAGGGGTATTCTCATGGTAATGGTGTTGACACAACTTTGTGCAATGTGGGTATACAATGCATATGAACCCTAGCAGGAGTCCATTACAGAAATGCCATTTAGCAAGCGCTTTCTGTGAGAAAGTCAAACGTTTAAGAAAGTTTTTTGTGCGAGATGGGGACGTGCGTTCCAGAGAAGCAGCGGGAGTCCTTTGGGAGAGTTTCAGTGAAACTAAAGGCTTCTCAGGTCTGAGATGTTTGCCAACTGAAGTCAAAAGTGGTGAAAACACAAGGCAGGTTTTTTTTCTTAAACAATGTCTAACTCCCTGTCATTCATGGCTGTTGCACTCTTTAGCAACCCCGTTGTCCCTTTAAACATTTGATTAGTGCAAAGAACCAACTGTTCAGAGTTCACAATTACATCTACTTGTATTATCAATTTTTGTTGTTCACTACTTTCTATTGAGCATTTCATTATTTTCTTCGATTAAAAATAATTTATTTCCACAAGATGTGTGTGTGTTATGCAATCCTTAGGCTACTAAAAAATAAGACACTTTTACTCAAAAACATGCCAGAGAATGTTAAAGTTACAATTCTGAGAAAGAATGACTAGTGAAAACTACAGAAAGAAATCTGTTGATCATCATTGTAAAAAAATGACAGAGATTTAAAATAAATAAAAAAATACAGATAAGCATGATTAAGCATGATACAAATCAAATAATTGTATTGTCCAAAATAATGTCCAGAATAACTTGCAATTATACAATTGCATTTCTTTAAGTGGCTTCAGTCTAAAACTACTCAAACAGTGTATCTATTCCAAGGTGTTTGTCGTGTCACATGTTTAGTCTGGTATTTTGAGTTTAAAGCCTTCACACCTCCTCTATGACAATGTTCCTATAGTAAAGGGTTTAGGGTGCAGATTTGGAGATACTACAGAGTGTAGTGATCAGAGGGGAATCCCGAGGACAGTCCACTTCTAATGCCCCATCGCTCAGTGTCCCTCTTCAAGCCCCTTTGGACAGTAGTCTCGGAATGTGAAAAATTTCCATTGGAGTAAGGCCTAAATGACCGTTGCTTTGGTCTTCGGTGGCACATGAAAGCAGAGAGGTGGGCACAGACTGAAGTTGAATTAGTTGGGCACCCTCCTCCCCTCCCTACTCCCCCAGCCTTATTACCCCTGTCACACGGGACCCGGGCCCACTTGGCACAGTCTCGTGGACTTAATTGAATTAGACATACCCGCTTGTTTAGTCATTGTGCGGTGGCATGAGAATCTCCTGACCATTTTCGCGAGGCCTCTGCAACAGTTGTTGAAAGATCTGAGAGTTGCAACTCTCGGGGAAGGGACTGTGCATGGTGCACCAGACTCCCATGCGGTCTCAGCGGTGCCCTTGTTCTCCAGAGCTTGGCCCAGTGCCTAGTGAGACAAGGCACTGGACTCGTGGGAGGCTGAGCTCCTTGTGTCTGTCAGTGTGCGCTGGGCAAGCATGGTCTGACTGGAGCAACATTAGGAGAAGATCTGACCCATAGATTAGGCCAGGGCTCATGGCCCTGGCTCTCAGATAAACCGTGGAAAGCCCTATGAGGGGGCATGCTGTAGGCTGGATGGTATTGGAATCTAATCCAGGGTTTTGAGGAGATGAACTCGCTAACGTTCATGTATCGAGAAAGCTTCAGGATTTTGATTTCTTGCAAGAAATAAATGTCAGCTCCATGGAAAGGTGATAGACTGCTAAAAAATAATGTATTACATTTGAAATGTTGTTTGGGTGTAAGTGTATACGTATGTGAGTGCCCGCATGTCCATGCATCTGTTCATCAGGTGCTTACGCTTCCATCCTCAAACAAAAAATGTGGGATGTGGCATTCCTGACAGCAATAGTGGCAGCTTATCCCGGTTGACTTTTGGGCCTTCTGAGTTTCATAGCACTGGTTCTAAAGCTAACTTTAAAGTCAACAGCCAAGACGCACTTCTTCAGGATTATAGAGTTTGCCTTTAAAATGGAGAGGGGCCAGAGGGAACGGGGGGAAACTCCCTAATGTGATTGCACTCTCCATTTATCCAGCTGGGTCTTTAGAAGGAGGTCTAAGAGGGGATGTGTCAGCCCTGTCACTACATAACGTCACCACCGTAACCCCGGGGGTCACCTCCAGATTGACACCGTAACCCACGGCCCCTGATCCTCCTCCAGCCTCTTTAGAGGGGAACCCAACCGGCAGTAATACGGCCCGCACTTTATTCATTTCGAGATCAGGGGACCTGAATAGATAAGCTCTGAATAATTGGAGCCTATGGACCGCAGAGAATTTTATTCTGTCTTTAACGTTCTTTCTCTCCCTCACTCTATCTCGCCCCCCTCTTATTTCTTAAGGGCACCTTTGTAACCTTGGTGGAGCAACCAGATGGGGCGATTGGCCTATTGGACTGTGAGGTGATGGCGAGGATGTTAGGCTCTTTAGAGAGCAGGAAAACACTTGCTGCAGGGACCTGTCAGTCAGAGCTGGAGGGAGTGAATGAGGGACTTAATGGATCCTCCACAGCCACCAGTGGACAAGAAGCGGGTCTGTGTGGACACCAGACATCCAGACAGCCTATTTTCAGCCATCTTGGCTATTTTCACTCGTTCTTTTACCTCTATCTGAATGCCTAACCCTCCCTCAAATGGTAATGCAGAGACAAAACCACGTTGGTATACTGTTTACACGTTCAATCTCTTCACTTCTTTCTCAGCTAATTAACTAATATCTAAGCGTACCTTTACAGCTGTCTGTATCCTCCTGACAGGTGGTTATTTTTTAAAGAAACTACAGTGCCTTCAGAAAGTGTTCAGACTCCTTGACTTTTTCCACATTTTGTTAGGTTACAGCCTTATTCTAAAACAGATTATTATTTTTTTTTCTCCTCATCAGTCTACACACAATACCCCATAATGACAAAGCAAAAACAGCTTAGAAATGTTTGATAATATATACAAAATAAAAAAACAGAAATTACATTTACATAAGTATTCAGACTCTTTCCTCAGTACTTTGTTGAAGCACCTTTGGCAGCAATTACAGCCTTGAGTCTTCTTGGGTATGATGCTACAAATTTGGCACACCTGTATTTGGGGAGTTTCTCCCATTCTTCTCTGCAGATCCTCTCAAGCTCTGTCAGGTTGGATGGGGAGCATTGCTGCACAGCTATTTTCAGGTCTCTCCAGAGATGTTCGATCGGGTTCAAGTCTGGGCTCTGGCTGGGCCACTCAAGGACATTGGGACTTGTCCCGAAGTCACCCCTGCGTTGTCTTGGCTGTGTGCTTAGGGTCGTTGTCCTGTTGGAAGGTCAACCTTCGCCCCAGTCTGAGGTCCTGAGTGCTCTGGAGCAGGTTTTCATCAAGGATCTCTCTGTACTTTGCTCCGTTCATCTTTGCCTCGATCCTGACTAGTCTCCCAGTCACTGCCGCTGAAAAACATCCCCACAGCATGATGCTGCTACCACCATGCTTCACCCTAGGGATGCTGCCAGGTTTCCTCCAGACGTGACACTAGGCATTCAGGCCAAAGATTTCAAACTTGGTTTCATCAGACCAGAGAATCTTGTTTCTGAGAGTCTTTAGGTGCCTTTTGGCAAACTCCAAGCGGGCTGTCATGTGCCTTTTACTGAGAAGTGGATTCCGTCTGGCCACTCTACCATAAAGGCCTGATTGGTGGAGTGCTGCAGAGATGGTTGTCCTTCTGGAAGGTTCTCCCATCTCCACAGAGGAACTCTAGAGCACTGTCAGAGTGACCATCAGGTTCTTGGTCACCTCCCTGACCAAGTTCTAGGAAGAGTCTTGGTGGTTCTAAACTTCTTCCATTTAAGAATGATGGTGGCCACTGTGTTCTTGGGGACCTTCAATGCTGCAGAAATGTTTTGGTACCCTTCCCCAGATCTGTGCCTCGACACAATCCTGTCTCGGAGCTCTACAGACAATTCCTTCGACCTCATGGCTTGGTTTTTGCTCTGACATGCACTGTCAACTGTGGGACCTTATATAGACAGGTGTGTTTCTTTCCAAAGCATGTCCAATCAATTGAATCTACCACAGTTGAACTCCAATCAAGTTGTAGAAACATCTCAAGGATGATCAATGGAAACAAGATGCAACGGAGCTCAATTTCGAGTCTCTTAGCGAAGGGTCTGTATACTGCAACAATTTCTAAAAACCTGTTTTTGCGTCGTCATTATGGGGTATTGTGTGTAGATTGATGAGGCTTTTTATTTATTTAATCAATTTTACAATAAGGCTGTAACGTAGCAAAATGTGGAAAAGGTCAAGGGGTCTGAATACTTTCCGAAGGCACTGTAAATATGCTTCTTTGCATCTCTGCTAAAATCTGGGTAATAGATTGAAAGAAATGAATCTTATTCAGTACATTTAGTTATTGCTTGCTTTTCTAAAGTCTACCAACCTTGCCAGCAGGCATGCCAGCTAAGATAGTTAGACAAGCTAGCTACTCTAACTTGATTGATAGCCTGAAATGGCTTCTTGGTAGCTAGTTATGAGGTTGGGAGATTGGGAACCTATCTAGGCTAGCTAAAGCCAACTTCCTAAAATTGCTAAGTTGCTAGAAGTTTTAAAGAGAAACAACTAATCTTTTACAGGACAAATCTGAGGGAGCACATGCCCCTGTGGCCCCTATGGGCATGATGTCTCTGGCTGTGATCTTGGATGAATATATATTTGTTTTCCTTTTGAATAAGAATAATTTGAGAGTACTACAAAAATAGAGAAACTCCTTCATCAATTCTAGGAAATAAGGGTTATGTTGGAATGGGTGGAGGGTTAGCTACAACAAACTGTTAGCAGACCTGTTGCACTGCTGGGCCGTGCCCCCAGTAGAGGACTGTCTAATAAAGAGATTTAGTCTCCTTGGGAGGTTGGATGGTGGAAACAATACCATATGAAAATGAGCAGCGTTGCTACTGTTGCTGCTGTAATCACTCATCCTTCTGTCAAATTAGTATGCCACCCTGCCCCGGGGCGAGTCCATGACAGACAGAGCGGTGTGTGTGTGTTTTTATGTGTGTGTGTGAGTTTTTGTGTGTGTCTAACCATGTGTGTGTGCGCGGCTCCACTTGTGACGACAGGTTCTACTTTGTCACAACATAATGGTTTTACTGTATGAGTCCACAGCTAGAATAGCCTTCATCTATAGCCTCCTGAAGACAGGGAGAACAACAGTGCCACAGACTCATGTTTCATTACTGTCACATCATCTATTTCCTTTATTCCATCCCATCCATAAGCACTGACGTCAATTCCCTTTGAGTTGATAGAATTGGAGTGTAACCCAAAATACACCTTATAATCTACTATTCAACAATGATAAAGGTCATTCAAACTTTGCATGATACATAAACCTACATGAATCATGGTTTTCACAATGTGAAAGCAGATAATAAATTGTACTGTTAGTCCTGATCCTAGGGTTATGCAAGATCTATGATATTAATTGTTTCTTTGCAAGGAAAGATATATGCACAAAACAACTGTAGCATGTTAGAAATTGTTGAGGCCAGAATATCTACTACACAGAATTACTATTGTGATAACTATGACGATCAAGAGTTATTTGATTGGGAAAGATATAGGGAAATTAGAATCTCAGGGGCGCAGTGACCGTTACAGAGGTTGAGTGGACACATCATTATCAGGGTAATGTTCATTAGGCACCAAACTGCAGAAAATGGACTGGAACAGGGTGGGGCTACCTGGACTTGTCCAATAAGTAACATACATTTTAGTTTTCTGTTGCAAAAATGTAAAAAATGTTTTCCAATGAGAGCCTTAATGAACACGGCCATGGTCTGAGGTGTTCTGTACCCTCACTGGCCTCAGCGTTAACATAGCGGACCAGGCCTGTGTGAAACATAATATTCCTAACAATTACAATAACACCAGACAGTGCATGTGACCCTAAGTAGACAAAACAGCCTGGCCCGGGGTTGAACAAATCTCCAGCCATCGAGTCAAGCAAAATATTTTCTCTGCCCAATCACGAGGGCACATTGCTTCCTGCCTGGACACAGCGTCACCCAATGGCATCCTTGTTTTCCATCAAGTTACTTCCTGCTTCACAGGCAAGTTTCAAGAAGAAAAAACATGTTTTATTAAATAAAATAAAAATAATCTGAAAGACCCACCACATTCACACACACTCCCCAGTCCTGAGTTTCCTATACTGGCAACCAGAGAGTATATTTGAAACTGGACAGAACATAAGACATTGCTGTAATACAATCCAACAGTATGACGGTTGGGAATTTGGACCAGCCCTTTAGAACCAGCTGACGACTCATCTGTAGTAGAGAGATCAGATTTATAGCTGGCTCATCACTATAGTAAACAAGTGTGCAATGCAACTGCTCCATCGAAAATAGCACAAAATAAATACTTCCAACTAAATAATCTTGAGGCCTGAATTTGATATATGCAGGACGCACCCCCTTAAGGAATTGATCAAAAAGGGTTTCATGCATATTTTTAAAATAATTGTTTTACCAAGCATCGTGTGTGTGTGTGTGTGTGTGTGTGTGTGTCTGTATATATATATATATATATATATATATATATATATATATATATACATACACACAGTACCAGTCAAAAGTTTGGACACACCTACTCATTCCAGGGTTTTTCTTAATTTTTACTATTTTCACATTGTAGAATAATAGTGAAGACATCAAAACTATGAAATAACACATATGAATTATGTAGTAACCAAAAAAGTATTCAAATAGCCACCCTTTGCCTTGATGACAGCTTTGCACACGCTTGGCATTCTCTCAACCAGCTTCACCTGGAATGCTTTTCCAACAGTCTTAAAAGAGTTCCCACATATGCTGAGCACTTGTTGGCTGCTTTTCCTTCAATCTGCGGTCCGACTCATCCCAAACCATCTCAATTGGGTTGAGGTCGGGGGATTGTGGAGGCCATGTCATCTGATGCAGCACTCCATCACCCTACTTCTTGGTAAAATAGCCCTTACACAGCCTGGAGGTGTGTTGGGTCATTGTCCTGTTGAAAGACAAATGATAGTCCCACTAAGCCCAAAACAGATGGGATGGCGTATCGCTGCAGAATGCTGTGGTAGCCATGCTGGTTAAGTGTGCCTTGAATTCTAAATAAATCACAGACAGTGTCACCAGCAAAGCACCCCCACACCATAACACCTCCTCCTCCATGCTTTACGGTGGGAAATACACATGCAGAGATCATCCGTTCACCCACACCGCGTATCACAAAGACACAGCGGTTGGAACCAAAAATCTCCAATTTGGACTCCAGACCAAAGGACACATTTCCTCATGAGAGCCAGTTTCATCATAGAACTTGATGGTTTTTGCGACTGTACTTGAATAAACTTTTCCATATTGACTGACCTTCATGTCTTAAAGTAATGATGGACTGTCATATGGACTTGGTCTTTTACCAAATAGGGCTATCTTCTGTATACACAACTGATTGGCTCAAACACATTAAGAAGGAAATAAATTCCACAAATTCACTTTTAACAAGGCACACCTGTTAATTGAAATGCATTCCAGGTGACTACCTCATGAAGCTGGTTGAGAGAATGCCAAGAGTGTGCAAAGCTGTCATCAATGCAAAGGGTGGCTATTTGAAGATTCTCAAATATAAAATATATTTTGATTTGTTTAACACTTTTTTGGTTCCTACATGATTGCATATGTGTTATTTCATAGGTTTGATGTCTTCACTATTATTCTACATTGTAAAAAATAGTAAAAATAAAGAAAAACCCTTTAATGAGTAGGTGTTCTAAAACTTTTGACTGGTAGTGCATATCATACTACTTTTATGAACCTCACTTGTCATTCATGGCTTGATAAATATACTCACTTGACAAATCTTGTGAGCCATTACTTTAGTCTTGAGCTAGAAAACATACATTTAACAGGTAGCCTATATCAGATGTATTACATTTGACAAAAATATGATTTATATCGGGATATAGGCTAAATGGGAAAAAATGCATTTGAGGAAAATATATGCATAGCCCTTGCCCATGTAGATGTAGGTTCCTCTCATAAGATTGAAGGTCAGCCTTCAAAATAACACTAAAACGTCCTAAAAGTGTCCTCTATCTTCTGGAAGTATCTAGCTAGTATCTAGCGAGTGTGAGAGGCTTAGTCTATATCACAGACAGGCAGGCTGAAGTGGCCCGATATTATAAATCAATGACGGTTTGTAATTCTGTTCATTTAAACAAAGGGCAAACGAATAAAAAGCCATTAAGATGACATGTGAATTGGCAAACAAACTGTTTAATTTGTGTCTGCAGTGTGAAGGGGGCTCTCAGCCTGTGAGGCCGGGGGCTGCCCCAAATTTACATCTGATTGGAGTTTAATGGCCCGTGTCGGCTTCGCTGCCCGATCTCCATGACGACCAAGCTTTTCTCAAGATTTTCAACAGGCTAAAATGTTCTTTTTTTGTTCATTGGAAATGTGTCATGCGAGCCAAATGGGGCTGGAACTTGTATGTATCAATTTGTTTCTGTTGCGGGGCCCGCAATAGTCCTGCAATGAATATATGGGCCATTGAGTTCCAGAACACAATGGCCACAGCTGATGCGGTTGCCACAGTGACACGCCCACACCATGGCTCGGAATGATGACATATGGTCGAAACCTGCCCAGTCTGTGGACCCCCAATAGGCTGACTGCATTGGCAGGACAAAACCCCAAAGTTAGCCATTTATCCGTGCCTTCTCATTCATGGTAAAATACACTTTTTATAAAGTTTCCACAGCCCATGCACAAGGAGTAAACCACTGGTCAAAAAGACACCATGTAAAGTGGGGGAATTCATCATGAAGTGATTAACAAAGGCTTCTTTACCACCTGCTTCTACATTAATACAGCCATTAAAGAGACCACTCCTCCTGGTTAAAGAAAGAGGAGAACAACACTGAAGCAAAAATACATTAAGGCCGAAAATATAAGGTATTATTCTGTCAACTTTGAATTATGTAAATAAATAACTTTAATAGATAATAATATAATATAGTATATTAAACATTAGATTTTTATGAGACGTTTTTTATAATTATTAGATTATTTAGAATTGATTTATATTGTTCAGATGAAATAACGTTGGTCAAAACATGCTCATATTTGTATTTATTTTTGCTCATACTGATCATCCTTTACTCATCTTGTTTTCCCCAGGATGAACATGTGAACTAGTCATGAGGAATTGTCAAATGCAGCTGTGAGAAACTTTTGGAATTATTTTGGTACTGCTAGTACTTTCTCAATGTCTTTCCAAAGACTTGAGGGAAAATAAGCTAGGCTTGTTGATCAACAGGAATGTGCATGCAAGCATTTTCCATTGAATGAAAACAATTGCTTAAAGACGGTGTACGATTCCAGCGCCAGACATCCAAATTCCTTAGATACCCCAAATTAAATGGTTTACCCCTTCGGATGCTTGGTGAAACCCAACACTTTGCTGGCTACATTGAGAACCAGACAGACAACCCGTTTTATGACATGACTAACAAGTCATTTGGAAGGAGAGAGGACCTAAGGAATGTTGCACTACACTGGTTTAAATACATTTCTGGTTGATATACAGTGCCTTCAGAAAGTTTTCACACCCCTTGACTTTTTCCACATTTTGTTGTGTTACAGCCTGAATTTAAAATGGATTAAATTGAGATTGTGTGTCACTGATTTGCACACAATACCCCATAATGTCAAAGCTGAAATATGTTTTTAGAAATGTTGACAAATTAATAAAAAATTAAAAGCTGAAATGTCTTGAGTCAATAAGTATTCAATCATTTTGTTATGGCAAGCCTAAATAAGTGCAGGACTAAAAATGTACTTAGCAAGTCACATAATAAGTTGCATGGACTCACTCTGTGTGCCATAATAGTGTTTAACATGATTTTTAAATGACTACCCCATCTCTGTACCCCACACAAACAATTATCTGTAAGGTCCTTAAGTCGAGCAGTGAATTTCAAGCACATATTCAACCACAAAGACCAAGGAGGTTTTCCTATGGTTCACAAAGAAGGGCACCTATTGGTAGAAAAAAAATCATGATGCAGTTATTAATTTTACAAAGATACAGGCGCCCTTCTTCAATCAGTTGCCGGAGAGGAAGGAAACCACTCAGGGATTTCACCTTAAGGCCAATAGTGATTTTAAAACAGTTACAGAGTTTAATGGCTATGATGGGAGATAACTGAGGATGGATCAACAACATTGTAGTTACTCCACAATACTAACCTAAATGACAGAGTGAAAAGAATGAAGCCTGTACAGAATACAAATATTCCAAAACATGCATCCTGTTTGCAATAATGCACTAAAGTAATAATGCAAAAAAATTGGCTAAGAAATTAACTTTTTGTTCTGAATACAAAGCATTATGTTTGGGGCAAATTCAACACAACACATCACTAAGTATCACTCTTCATATTTTCAAGAAAGGTGGTGGCTGCATCATGTTATGGGTATACTTGTCATCAACAAGGACTAGGGAGTTTTTTTTTTTGGATAAAAATAAACGGAATAGAGCTAAGAACTGGCAAAATCCTAGAGCCCTCAAATGCAACTCTGGACCTCAAAGCCATGGACTGATTTAGACCTGGGACACCAGGTGTGTGCAATTAATTATCAGATAGAACAGAAAACCAGCAGGCTCCGGACCTTATAGGGTAAGAGTTGACTACCCCTGTCCTAGAGGAAAACCTGGTTCAGTCTGCTCTCCAACAGACACTGGGAGACAAATTCACCTTTCAGCAGGACAATAACCTAAAACACAAGGCCAAATATGCACTGGAGTTGCTTACCAAGACGACATTGAATGTTCCTGGCTTAGTTACAGTTTTGACTTAAATTGGCTTTTAAAATCTATGGCAAGACTTGGAAATGGCTGTCTAGCAATGATCAACAACCAACTTGACAGAGCTTGATTAATTATTTTAAGAAAAATAGGTGTGCAAAGCTCTTAGATTTACCCAGAAAGACTCACAGCTGTAATCACTGCCAAATGTGATTCTAACATATATTGACTCAGAGGGTTATACCGTATATTAGTGTTTTATATTCCATGAATAATCAATATATATAATTTTTCTTCCACTTTGACATGAGTTTTTTTGTGTAGATTGTTGACAAAAATGACAATTAAATCCATTTTAATACCACTTTGTAACAGAAAATGTGGAAAACATCAAGGGGTGTGAATACTTTTTGAAGGCACTGTATGATGCTAATATGTCATTGTGTGCCTGAACATTGAGTAATATTTAAATCAGAATTATGCATAATTAACCTTATGATGAGATAGATTTTGTGAGTTTTTCCCCCTTCACAATGGGATAATGGTGCAATTCAGTATTGGAAAGTTGTTTATTGATCAAAGAAATAACGATGGCTTTAGATCAGGATTAATTTATTTTTTGGAACTCCGTCTTACTGAACTCAACTTACTGTTGAGGTTTTGAATAATAGAATACACAAGGTGCAATTTCGAAATTTGGTTGTGCATCAGCAGTCACCCAATTAGCCCATGTCAGCAATGGGTGGGGGTATGGATGTGGGTACGCAGAACCACGAGCGACTGCGGCTCCTCATGATTAGTTAAATTTTTTTATGGCCCCCACCCCCATCAAAGATTCCCATCCCAGCTTTAGATGATATTGCAGAGATACCATAGTAAATGGAATATATTACCATGTACATTGAATTACAATATTCATTAACATGAAATGAATGTCATTCTGTATGGAGGACTAAAAGTGCCACAATTAAATAAATAAATACACCATTAAATAATTACTTAAATGTGTCATTAATTAATTCAAATTAGAATTAAATACATAAATGTGTAATTAAATGTATCATTAATTAATTCAAATACCGATTCATTTTATGTAAAATACATATATAATTATTTCACTATTTACATTTACATTTCATGATCCTGCATTGCAGTGATTCATGAATTACTTAAAACTGTCAAACTGACCCATCAAAGTCAGTGGGCGGGGCTAACGCGAATCTAGTCTGATCCATTGCTTTGGTCTGAAGTAGAGTAGGCCAACCTGGATAGAGACAATGGAGGATCTCCGTGAACTTTCCAGGGAGTTGGTTAGAGACATTTTAAACTTAGCAGAGGATGTAGAAGCAGGACCTGCTGACATTATCCGGAATTGATTTGTCTTGGCTTGATGCAGAGGGTAACCAATCAGGCGTTAGGTTCCGCCTACCAACTTTTGATGGGTCAGTTTGACAGTTTTAAGTAATTCAGGAAGCACTCCAACGCAGGACCATGAAATGTAAATGTAAATAGTGAAATTATTATATATGTATTTTACATAAAATGAATCGGTATTTGAATTAATTAATGACACATTTAATAACACATTTATGTATTTAATTCTAATTTTAATTAATTAATGACACATTTAAGTAATTATTTAATGGTGTATTTATTTATTTAATTGTGGCACTTTTAGTCCTCCATAATTCTGCAGCTCTCAGTGAGTACAACTGAATTATAGCATTCTGCTACCAAAACTATTTGATAGTTATATCAAACTCAAATTGTTCAGATTTTTTTCAACATGCCATGGACTGATCTTTCAACATGTCTTTGTGGAGTACTTCATGATCTTCCAGAGCAAATGTTTTAGTGTTACCAAACTACTTTTTTAAAAGTCTGATTGAGTAAACAAATACTGTCTCCATTAAGAAAATATTTCTAATTAACAATGATTCACTATCAAATTGTCAATAGTTCGAGGAGGAATCCCACTGGTTAAAAGGGTTAAAGTGGAAAACACCTAATTCCATTAGGGAAGATGAACTGTGTGAGAATAATACATTTTAAAAGTTGTCCTGGTGGATTACTCACCAAATAAATATTTGGGGTGTTGTGGTCATTAGAGGGGCAATCCTTCACTCCAAATCTGAAAGAAGAAACAAATCTGAAATGTTTATAGCGACAGATGCCGTGGGATGAATACACCATTTATAAATGTTTGAACATTTGGGGAAAAGTAATGGTAACGTGTTTTCTATTAATTCTTACAGGAGGAGATTAGGGAACACAGATTAATATGTTGAATAGATCAGATAGTAGATAAGATAGATAAATATGGACTTCGTAGGTAAAATATATATTTATTTATTTTAATGTATGAAAAAAAGCTTTTTTGTTCATGTTTAAATTGTTGGGTTCCATTCTATTTCAAGAAAGTCAATTCAGGAAATGAAATGAAATTCAATGGTTTTCTACAACGGAATTCAATGGTTGAATTCTGTTGTAGAGATGTGTGTGTGTTTAAAAGTTGCACTTTTGGCCTGTGTCACACTGCATTGAGAGCACAGTGTGGCAGCAAGCACAATTGGTTCGAATGTCTTCTAAAATTGCAAGACAAGTGCATTTTTATATCATAAGTCGCAAGATGTAAGGAATGTACTGTAGAACAGTATTTATTGAATTTGTTCCAGGGACTGCAAAAAAATAACATGTTTGACACATGATGTAAGCAAACACTGATGGTGAGTGCAATTACCCTTGTACTGCGACGCTTGTTCTGCCGCTAACGTACCATGTGGAAACTTTTTGCTGCATGTAACTTTGTATGGGTGACTAATGCTCTATACTGGGATCACAAGGTGAGGTGCGATGGAGAGGCCTGGAGGGACAATCATCTTAGCCGTTAACGTAGGCATGGATGTACAAACACACACGTGCGCGCACACACACATCTTGGTCTCTCCCCAGATGTTTCCTCTGTACAAAAGAAAGAAGGAAAAAAAGGAAATCGCAGTGTCACAGTGCATGAGGCGCCTGGGTGTGAGTACAAATAGAAAGAGATTTTCCGACGATGACACAGCTTTCTAAATATTTTGATTTGATTTACCTAGGTAAGTCAGTTAAGAACAAATTCTTATTTACAATGACGGCCTACCCCGGCCAAACCCGGACGACACTGGACCAATTGCGCGGCGCCCCGTGGGACTCCAAATCACGACCGAATTGTGATACAGCCTGGAATCCAACCCGAGTCTGTAGTGACGCCCCTAGCACTGAGATGCAGTGCCTTAGACCGCTGTGCCACTTGGTCTGAAACACTCCATCGAGCACGGAGAGCCCTGCCCGGACCTGCCAAAAGCAGCCCTGAAACCACCCTCCATTCTACTGCCGAGGTGCCCATCTGGAGAAAACAGCAAACGATTGTGGAAATCCAAGTGACATAGAAAGTAAAGAATGCTTTAATTAATTTCATTATATTACACATATTCCCACTCATACAAACACCCATTCATACAGTACATGCACCCTCACACATACATTGTACTGTCTGTATACGCGTGAACCGCCCCGTGAATTCACAGATGATTTCCCATAGGATCCAAAAATAGATCCAGAGGAAGCGCCACATTCCAGGAGGATGGACCCACACTACAAAGACGCCCAAACAATAACGCTCTCTCCGATGTCGGAATCATCCGAGACAATATAGGAAGTGCAAGGCATCAGAGGGCTATATTTTCCCAGACGGATTGTTGTGTCTAGGACTGGGAACCTCAGACCGGTAATGCTGAGCAACGGGCAAGTGGCCACATCAAAAAGAATAGGCAGTGTAGATGGGATAAACACATACAGGGGAAAGCTGACCTGCGTCTACCGAGGTTGCCAAATGGTACCCTATTCCTGCGTCTACCAAAAGGTACCAAATGGTACCCTATTCCCTATACACTATGGGTCAAAAGTTTTAGAACACCTGCTCATTCAAGGGTTTTTCTTTATTTTTTACAATTTTCTACATTGTAGAATAATAGTGAAGACATCAAAACTATGAAATAACACATATGGAATCATGTAGTAACAAATACAATTTAAAGAAATCAAAATCTATTTTATATTTGAGATTTTTCAAATAGCCACCCTTTGCCTTGATGACAGCTTTGCACACTCTTGGCATTGTCTCAACCAGCTTCACCTGGAATGCTTTTCCAACAGTCTTGAAGGAGTTCCCACATATGCTGAGCACTTGTTGGCTGCTTTTCCTTCACTCTGCGGTCCGACTCATCCCAAACCATCTCAATTTGGTTGAGGTCGGGGGATTGTGGAGGCCAGGTCATCTGATGCAGCACTCCATCACTCGTCTTCTTGGTAAAATAGCCCTTGCACAGCCTGGAGGTGTGTTGGGTCATTGTCCTGTTGAAAAACAAATGATAGTCCCACTAAGCCCAAACCAGATGGGATGGCGTATCGCTGCAGAATGCTGTGGTAGCCATGCTGGATAAGTGTGCTTTGAATTCTAAATAAATCACAGACAGTGTCACAAGAAAAGCACCCCCACACCATAACACCTCCTCCTCCATGCTTTACGGTGTGAAATACACATGCGGAGATCATCCGTTCACCCACACCGCGTCTCACAAAGACACGGCAGTTGGAACCAACAATCTCCAATTTGGACTCCAGACCAAAGGACAAATTTACACCGGTCTAATGTCCATTGCTCATGTTTCTTGGCCCAAGCAAGTCTATTCTTATTGGTGTCCTTTAGTAGTGGTTTCTTTGCAGCAATTCGACCATGAAGGCCTGATTCACACAGTTTCCTCTGAAAAGTTTATGTTGAGATGTGTCTGTTACTTGAACTCTGTGAAGCATTTATTTGGGCTGCAATTTCTGAGGCTGGTAACTCTAATGAACGTATCCTCTGCAGCAGAGGTAACTCTGGGTCTTCCTTTCCTGTGGCGGTCCTCATGAGAGCCAGTTTCATCATAGTACTTGATGGTTTTTGCGACTGCACTTGAAGAAACTTTCAAAGTTCTTGAAATGTTCCGTATTGACTGACCTTCATGTCTTAAAGTAATGATGGACTGTTGTTTCTCTTTGCTTATTTGAGCTGTTCTTGCCATAATATGGACTTGGTCTTTTACCAAATAGGGCTATCTTCTGTATACCCCCCTACCTTGCCACAACACAACTGATTGGCTCAAATGCATTAAGATGGAAATAAATTCCACAAATTAACTTTTAACAAGGCACACCTGTTAATTGAAATGCATTCCAGGTGACTACCTCATGAAGCTGGTTGAGAGAATGCCAAAGAGAGTGTGCAAAGCTGTCATCAAGACAAAGGGTGGCTACTTTGAATAATCTCAAATATAAAATATATTTTGATTTGTTTAACACTTCTTTAGTTACTACATGATTCCATATGTGTTATTTCATAGTTTTGATGTCTTCACTATTATTCTACAATGTAGAAAATACTAAAAATACAGTAAACACTTGAATAAGTAGGTGTGTCCAAACTTTGACCTGTAGTTTATAGTGCACTACTTTGACCAGAGCCCTATGGCCCCGGTCAAAAGTAGTGCACTACATAGGGAATAGGGTGCCATTTGGGATGCACACGGATGCAACGGTGTCGTCAATGGCCGGAAGCCATAGATCACCCAAGGGGCTCCTGAGCTCCCCCTGAGTCACTTGTCCCAACTTCATGAGCTGTCGTGGGGTATTGTTGGAGCTCTGAGACGGCATTCTCAGGAAAGGATCCCTCATTTAGACAATGGCATTTAATGAGTCACACAACTTTTATTCGCTGGCAGGTTGATGTGGAGGAGCCACCGTCTTTAGAAAAGGAGACACAGAAACAAGCCATTAGTTCATAGTTGTATGAGATAAGTTTAGTCGAATGGAGTTGGAATAACGTGTGGAGGATAGGATGTCGGCAGGTAGCCTAGCGTTTAAGAGCATTGGGCCAGTAACCGAACGGTTACTGGTTCGAAACCCTGAGCCGCTAGGTTAAAAATATGCAGATAAGAGCGTCTGGTAAATGTTAAAATGTAATGTCTGTATATGAAAGTATGAGTTCAAAGTGGTTTTGCAGTTAATGGTATGATTCAGATGTTTTCTGTGTTGCTATATAGCCTTTTTCTGTTGTGTTTTTGCAAATAGTTTAGTAAAGCATAACAAAGTATTTTGCTAACTTGTACAGTCGCGGGCACTAGAAAAAAAAGTATGTTTTTAGAAATCCTGAACAGCAGTAGGCTACAGGTTTTTGTGACAAAATATAGCCAAGAAATGACCTAACTTTATAGGACCCACACCCGTACATTGTATTATTCACTATATTATAACAAGGATTTGTTAATTTTTATTTATTTTCCGCACATTTGTAATTTTAAAGAAATAGCTTTTTCATAGTAGGCCTTGGAGCCAATCGCTCCTGGCTGATTGACAGCCATACAAAGGCATTGGAGTAGAGTGATTTGTCAATGGGTAAAATCAACACAAAGAGCCATTGATTGGCAGGAGATAAAAGACCAATGGGGACAATGAGCGGTGGCTGTGGGATAGGTTAAGTGATCAATACTGTCAGTTCTGCTTGAGGGATCCATCCCACTTCATGTTTATACAGTGAGACACAGAGTAAAGAGCACCTATTGTACAGCAGGCCACCACTGTCAATCAGAGTGGGACAACACAGCAGGGTGCCCACAAACGCACGCATGCACGCTCACAAGCGTGCGCAGACACATGCTATGCTCGCCATACACAAAATACAGCAGGTGGTGATGCTTGTCTTTTGCCACTGTGTGCGTGTGTGTGTGTGTTTGTGTGTGTGTGAGAGAGAGAGACGGAGAGAAAGTGAGAGAGATAGTGTGTGTGTGTTTGTGTGTTACTTGTGGACACATGGCTCATAAATGCAGAGAGTGGGCAAATTCGTTTTGCATGGCCCGGTGCCCCGGCTGTGTGGAGTTTCCGCATTTTAGACCTTCCATTGGTCCTTAAGTAAAATCTCCACCCACCCGGGGCACCGGGCCATGCAAAACGTGCACACCGTAGCAAAACGTTTTGCAATGGGAAACATTAAGCAATGAAAACTAGAGCGTCTATTTAGACAAATTCAGCTAGGTCCCTCTCCATTTCGTCTCGTTTTCTTCCGTTTGGTTCCTAATGAATACACCCCAGAGCTCAGTAGTGAAGGCCTCAATTCCTGCTCCCGTTGACGCCAATAAACGATTTACATGAGTTGTGCGTGTGTGTGTGTCTATAAGTATGTCAACAGCTATAATATACACAACATGGCCAAAAGTATGTGGACAATCTTTTAAATGAGTGAATTCAGGTATTTCAGTCACACCTGTTGCTGACAAGTGTATCAAATCGAGCACACGGCCATGCAATCTCCATAGACAAACATTGGCAGTAGAATGGCCCGTACTGAAGCGCTCAGTGACTTTCAATGTGGCACCGTCATAGGATGCCACCTTTCCAAGAAGTCAGTTCGTCAAATTTCTGTGCTGCTGGAGCTGCCCCGGTCAACTGTGAGTGCTGTTATTGTGAAGTGGAAACGTCTAGGAGCAATAATGGCTCAGCCGCGAAGTGGTAGGCCACACAAGCTCACAGAACGGGACCGCCGAGTGCTGAAGAGCGTAAAAATCAAATGTCCTCGATTGCAACACTCACTACCAAGTTCCAAACTGCCTCTGGAAGCAACGTCAGCACAAGAACTGTTCGTCGGGAGCTTCAAGAAATGGGTTTCCATGGCCGAACAGCTGCACATAAGCCTAAAATCACCATGTGCAATGCCAAGCCTCGCCTCCATTGGACTCTGGAGCAGTGGAAACGTGTTCTCTGGAGTGATGAATCACGCTTCACCATCAGGCAGTCCGATGTACGAATCTGGCATTGGCGGATGCTAGGAGAACGCTACCTGCCCGAATACATAGTGCCAGCTGTAAAGTTTGGTGGAGGAAGAATAATGGTCTGGGGCTGTTTTTCATGGTTTGGGCTGGGCCCCTTGGTTCCAGCAAAGGGGGGACCAACTCCATATTAATGCCCATGATTTTTGAATGAGATGAGCAGGTGTCCACATACTTTTGTTTACTGGTGTTTGTCCCATGTGCCTGGGTGGGTGGGTATGTTTGCCCGCATTAATAATCTTATCTGCCTACACGCATTTATAATTTCCCTTGTCTCGTGGCCTCTCGAGAGCAGACGTAGATTCCAGATGAGTGGTTCTGGTGGAGGGGTTATCCATCCTCAAGTAACTGCTGTTAGACAGCGGATGTTTCCCAAATGGTACCTTATTCCCTATACAGTGCCTTCAGAAAGTATTCACACTTTATTTCTTCCACATTTTGTTGTTACAGCCTGAATTTAAAATGTATTAAATTGAGATTTTGTGTCACTGATCTACACACAATACCCCATAATGTCAAAGTGGTATTCTGTTTGTAGAGAATTTTAGAAATTAATAAAAACATTTAAAGCTGAAATGTCTTGAGTCAATAAGTATTCACCCCTGTGTTATGGCATGCCTAAATAATTTCAGGAGTTAAAATGTGCTTAACAAATCACATAATAAGTTGCATGGACTCATTCCGTGTTCAATAATAGTGGTTAACATGATTTTTGAATAACTACCCCATCTCTGTACCCCACCCTACACATACAATTATCTGTAAGGTTCCTCAATTGAATAGTGAATTTCAAGCACAGATTCAGAGCACGGGGAAGTTATTAATTGGGCTTTGGATGGTGTATAAATACACCCAATCACTACGAAGTTACAGACGTCCTTCCTAAATCAATTGCCAGAGAGGAAGGAAAGTGCTCAGGGATTTCATCATTAGGTGATTTTAAAACAGTTACAGAGTTTAATAGTTGTGATATGAGAAAACTGAGGATGGATCAACAACATTGTAGTTCCTCCACAATAATAACAAAAAAATATTTGAAAACATGCATCCTGTTTGCAACAAGGCACTTAAGTAATACTGCAAAGATATTTACTTTTTGTCCTGAATGCAAAGCGTTATGTTTGGGGCAAATCCAACACAGTACCACTCTTCATATTTTCAAGTATGGTGGTGGCTGCATCATGTTATGGTTATGCTTGTCATAATAGGATAAAAAGAATACAGCTAGAAGCACAGGCAAAATCCTAGAGGAAAACCTGGTTGTGTCTGCTTTCCAACGGACACTGGAAGATGAATTCACCTTTCAGCAGGACAATAACCTAAAACACAAGGCCAAATCTACATTGGAGTTGCTTACAAAGATGACATTGAATGTTCCTGAGTGGCCTTTTTACAGTTTTGACTTAAATTGGCTTGAAAATCTATGACAAGACTTGAAAATGATCAACAATCAACTTGGCAGAGCTTTAATAATTTTTAAAAGAGTAATGGGCAAATAGTGTACAATCCAGCTGTGCAAAGCTCTTAGATACTTACCCAAAAAGACTCACAGCTGTAATCGCCGCTAAAAGTACTTCTACAAAGTATTGACTCAGGGGTGTGAATACTTATGTAAATGAGATATTTATGTATTTCATTTTCAATACATTTGCAAAAATAACAAAAAACATGTTTTCACTTTGTCATTATGAGGTAGATGGGTGAGAATAAAAAAAAATATTTAATCCATTTTTTATTCAGGCTGTAACACAACAAAATGTTGAATAAGTCAAGGGCTATGAATACTTTCTGAAGGACCATAGGGATCTGGTCAAAAGTAGTGTAAAGTAGTGTACTATATAGGGAATAGGGTGCCTTTTGGGATGCTGCCAGGAATAAATAAACAGAGTGACAGAGAGGTTTGGGAGCCTCTGTTTATTCTCCGTCTGTTCGTAGCCAGCACCCATTGTAAATAATTACTAAGGAGCTGTTTATTGTATCAGTACAGATACAGGGATGACATTGGGAAGAGTAGAAATAGGTCAAATCTATCATTTTTCTTCTCAGGATGCAAGAGAGAGAGAGAGAGAGAGAGAGAGAAGGAGAGAGAGAGAGAGAGAGAGAGAGAGAGAGACAGAGAGAGAGAGAGAGAGAGAGAGAGAGAGAGAGAGAGGCGCGCTTGTGAGCAGTTTGGGCGCCCAGCTGCATTCTCAACCCTTTTTGCCATTTTGTAGCGCATTTGTTTGGAGTGAGACCATCCACTTATTGACACTTGTCACCCTTGCCTCTTGCATGAGAATCAAAGCAATAAAACCATTACATGAAAGAATGTGAAAATAAAGATCAAGACAAGGGCTCATAACTCTGCCTGCCTCCCACCACACGCACACACACACTGTTACTAGTGACTGCAGGGCATTTACAATCCAAAGCCACATGTGGGGAAATTGCATGATAAAGGAAGGAAGAAAAACAAGTTGATCTTTTGACATGGCAAGGAAGGAAGACTCCACGGCTTGAAGCAGTGGCATCTTTTCAAAAGCTGGTGACATCTGGTTAGAGGGATTTGTTACAGTATCCCTAGACACACCATTCATGAGACACCAGTGACCCTGTGTGTGTGTGTGTGTGTGTGTGTGTGTGTGTGTGTGTGTGTCAGACACCAGGACATCCTGTTTGGAGACAATGATCCCCCACTCTTGGGTCACGAGTGTGATAAAGTTGAGAGAATAATTCTCTCAACACAACACTGCAGCCGCCACATAGTGACTGGGATCAAGGATCTGGGTCTAGACCAAAGGGCCTCACCACTCCAGGGCCAGATTAATAAATCATACGCCCCAGGGCTTTTTTTTTGTGCCTTTTATAATAGCATTTCATGCAATTTTATGTCACTTACATGACAGAAGACAAGAGCAGAATCTTTATTATTACCACACAAATGACCGAAATGTGTGGGTACTCTGACACTGACAGACTGAGATCAATAAAAACGATCTGGTCTTGAATTCAAACAATTGCGCAGGCCAATGAAGCGACACACGGATTGTACAATATTATAGGCTATTAAATAAACTTTCCAGTGGCACACTGACTGACCCAATGATGAAGATGAAGCTATAGGCCACTTACCGGTGATGGTCGATGCACTCATTGTGGCAGTAGCCTATCTCAAGATAAACTACTTTGAAAAGCAGTGCTGCCATTTGCTCAAAATTGGGAGTTGTTAAGAAAATAAAAATTATAGAAAAAAATATAATCCATAGATGGCAGTTCCCATTCAAGTCAGGACTGGCAGCAATTGCTAGTGTACCCATGAATTTAACAGTCAAATTGTCAAGGTAAGAGGTTCCAAAACCCTTCTATGGATAATAAATAAATACATAAATATGCCATTTAGCAGACGCTTTTATCCAAAGCGACTTACAGTCATGCGTGCATAATTTTTTTGTGTATGGGTGGTCCCGGGGATCGAACCCACTACCTTGGCGTTACAAGCGCCGTGCTCTACCAGCTGAGCTACAGAGGACCACATGGATGATATGTCTATGGACACAATGCAACAAGCTGTATATTTGGCGTGCATGCTGCCCAAATCTATAACAAGGCACATTGAAGCAGTTCTGGCAGTTTGTGGGCCAATACCCTTTTAAGACACTATGTTGGTGTTTCCTTTATTTTGTCAGCTGTATGTGCTTGTGATTAACTTAATCCACAGTAAAGTTTTTAGAAACTATTCATCCTCTGTGGCTAAATTATGCTCTCTGGTGTAATTTGAATATTGAGAGCAGGCTCCTGTGGTTGGATAAAAAATCTATAATAATTGCCTCTTGGGCCCCCTACGTGCTTGGGCAAATGGGCTTCAGCCCCTGTAAGCCCCTGCGTTAAGCCGGCCCTGCACCACTCACCAGACAGAAATGCTAGGGTTAGAATGGTGAGGCTTCATCACCTTCCAGGAATTGAGTGCCATACTCTTGTCTGCCCTTTATGAGGTGGATATTCAGCTCTCTTTCCAAAACTTTGGATTGATCAACTTTGCGTATTTGAAATGTCATGATCTTTGTAAAAAGTAGGGGGGAAACTATCCTACATGAGGGCATAAATTGTGTAGCTAAATCAGGGGTTAGTCCCAACACTGGCTCGACCTCACCTTACACCTTAGCTGTTACGCCAAGAGATCTGAACCTCTTGACGATGTCGCTAGGTGTTAGGTTGGTCACTAGAGTATCATAAAATACCACAGTTACACGTACTGTAGCTGTTTTGCATTGTCAATCTCTAACGTTGAGAGTTTGAGGACACCAGATTTGCACCCTTCTGTGAGGTTATTTCCTCATTGTCCATGTTTATCATTGTTTGAGAATATTTTCTCTTGTGCTCTGAAGGTGTTGACTTGCAGTGGCCTGTCCACAAGCTAACCATATCCTGTGTTTGACTGGTGACAACGGATGTATCAAACTCTCTCACACTCCCTCTCACTCAAACACACACACAGTAGCATTTTGAGTCAGAGCAGTAAGTACCTCTCAGGTGTCAAATCTGGGGCACATCTGGGCATGTGGAGACTGGTTGATTCATGTACACTCGCACACACAAACCCACAAATCTAATAGAATGTTCCACTTCAATCACGGAACAGACAGGGAAAGGACGCTTTGTCGAAGCATGAGTTTGATTGTTTGTCGCACTTGTGACAATTATGTGACAAGTGAATTTACACTTAAAAAAACAGGGAAATTATTGCTTTAAGGAGGAATATCCTCAGGTGGGCAGGACAGCTCTTATGCTTTTACAGTGGGGAAAATAAGTATTTGGTCACCTACAAACAAGCAAGATTTCTGGCTCTCACAGACCTGTAACTTCTTCTTTAAGAGGCTCCTCTGTCCTCCACTCGTTACCTGTATAAATGACACCTGTTCACAACCTCAAACAGTCACACTCCAAACTCCACTATGGCCAAGACCAAAGAGCTGTCAAAGGACACCAGAAACAAAATTGTAGACCTGCACCAGGCTGGGGAGACTGAATCTGCAATAGGTAAGCAGCTTGGTTTGAAGAAATCAACTGTGGGAGCAATTATTAGGAAATGGAAGACATACAAAACCACTGATAATCTCCCTCGATCTGGGGCTCCACGCAAGATCTCACCCCGTGGGGTCAAAATGATCACAAGAACGGTGAGCAAAAATCCCAGAACCACACGGGGGGACCTAGTGAATGACCTGCAGAGAGCTGGGACCAAAGTAACAAAGCCTACCATCAGTAACACACTACGCCGCCATGGACTCAAATCCTGCAGTGCCAGACGTGTCCCCCTGCTTAAACCAGTACATGTCCAGGCCCGTCTGAAGTTTGCTAGAGTGCATTTGGATGATCCAGAAGAGGATTGGGAGAATGTCATATCGTCAGATGAAACCAAAATATAACTTTTTGGTAAAAACTAAACTCGTCGTGTTTGGAGGACAAAGAATGCTGAGTTGCATCCAAAGAACACCATACCTACTGTGAAGCATGGGGGTGGAAACATCATGCTTTGGGGCTGTTTTTCTGCAAAGGGACCAGGACGACTGATCCGTGTAAAGGAAAGAATGAATGGGGCCATGTATCGTGAGATTTTGAGTGAAAACCTCCTTCCATCAGCAAGGGCATTGAAGATGAAACGTGGCTGGGTCTTTCAGCATGACAATGATCCCAAACACACCGCCCGGGCAACGAAGGAGTGGCTTCGTAAGAAGCATTTCAAGGTCCTGGAGTTGGCTAGCCAGTCTCCAGATCTCAACCCCATAGAAAATATTTGGAGGGAGTTGAAAGTCTGTGTTGCCCAGCGACAGCCCCAAAACATCACTGCTCTAGAGGAGATCTGCATGGAGGAATGGGCCAAAATACCAGCAATAGTGTGTGAAAACCTTGTGAAGACTTATAGAAAACGTTTGACCTGTGTCATTGCCAACAAAGGGTATATAACAAAGTATTGAGAAACTTTTGTTATTGACCAAATACTTATTTTCCACCATAATTTGCAAATAAATTCATTAAAAATCCTACAATGTGATTTTCTGGATTATTTTTTCTCAATTTGTCTGTCATAGTTGACGTGTACCTATGATGAAAATTACAGGCCTCTCTCATCTTTTTAAGTGGGAGAACTTGCACAATTGGTGGCTGACTAAATACTTTTTTCCCCCACTGTATCTATCTGTCTGGATGTGTTCACTGATCATTCCAATCTCCATCCCATGTGGACACAATTTATGTGTTTTGGGGATTACAGAGGCAATTGCCAGTGTCCAATCTGTCAGGATTCCAGAGAAGACCTGAGCTCTGTGTCGACAACACTCAGAGATTATTGATCAATTTAAAGCAAGACTAGGGCTGTTACGGTGACCGTAATACCGCCACACCGGCAGTCACGAGTCATGACCGCAGTCAAATTCCACATGACCGTTGAATCACCGTAACTAGGCTTCTCCAAATCTGTGTTCTGATGCCGCTGATGGTCATTAGTAGCCTACCAAACTTGTTAACGGCCAGTCGCTAATGTCCGGTACTCATTGCTCTATTGTCCCTCTAATCACTCTGACATCAATGCAAATGCAATCAAAAATCTAACCAAACACTTAATTAGAGCCCTGGCAGCCCTCGATAGGCTATGCTATGCAATTGCGTGAGAAAAAAGAGTTTTGATGGCCTCTATTACAAAGAGGAGGATCCCATCAGCTTCGCTTTACAACCGGAGTAACCTACCTGGAAAATGAACCGCGGGAAAAGTGTCCTCCATTCGCTATTCAAGTGCATATGGATGACAAGTCTTTTTTTTACCCTGCCCCTGTTCCTACAGATGCATGATAATGGCCCCTTCTAAATCAAAACTAATTTCACACATACAGTATATGAATTATTATAACCTGGGTGGTTAGAGCCCTGAATGCTGATTGGCTGTTATATAGTCTGATATACCACGGGTATGACAAAACATTTATTTTTACAAACTGTGAGGTTTGTGGTATATGGCCAATATACCATGGCTAAGGGCTGTTCTTATGCAAAACGCAACGCGGAGTGCCTGGATTCAGCCCTTAGCTGTGGGATATTGGCCACCCCCTCGGGCCTTATTGCTTAAGTACAGTGGGGGAAAAAAGTATTTAGTCAGCCACCAATTGTGCAAGTTCTCCCACTTAAAAAGATGAGAGAGGCCTGTAACTTTCATCATAGGTACACGTCAACTATGACAGACAAATAGAGAAAAAAAAATCCAGAAAATCACATTGTAGGATTTTTAATGAATTTATTAGCAAATTATGATGGAAAATAAGTATTTGGTCACCTACAAACAAGCAAGATTTCTGGCTCTCACAGACCTGTAACTTCTTCTTTAAGAGGCTCCTCTGTCCTCCACTCGTTACCTGTATTAATGGCACCTGTTTGAACTTGTTATCAGTATAAAAGACACCTGTCCACAACCTCAAACAGTCACACTCCAAACTCCACTATGGCCAAGACCAAAGAGCTGTCAAAGGACACCAGAAACAAAATTGTAGACCTGCACCAGGCTGGGAAGACTGAATCTGCAATATGTAAGCAGCTTGGTTTGAAGAAATCAACTGTGGGAGCAATTATTAGGAAATGGAAGACATACAAGACCACTGATAATCTCCTTCGATCTGGGGCTCCACGCAAGATCTCACCCCGTGGGGTCAAAATGATCACAAGAACGGTGAGCAAAAGTCCCAGAACCACACGGGGGGACCTAGTGAATGACCCGCAGAGAGCTGGGACCAAAGTAACAAAGCCTACCATCAGTAACACACTATGCCGCCAGGGACTCAAGTCAGATGAAACCAAAATATAACTTTTTGGTAAAAACTCAACTCGTCGTGTTTGGAGGACAAAGAACACCATACCTACTGTGAAGCATGGGGGTGGAAACATCATGCTTTGGGGCTGTTTTTCTGCAAAGGGACCAGGTCGACTGATCCGTGTAAAGGAAAGAATGAATGGAGCCATGTATCGTGAGATTTTGAGTGAAAACCTCCTTCCATCAGCAAGGCCATTGAAGATGAAACGTGGCTGGGTCTTTCAGCATGACAATGATCCCAAACACACCGCCCGGGCAACGAAGGAGTGGCTTTATAAGAAGCATTTCAAGGTCCTGGAGTGGCCTAGCCAGTCTCCAGATCTCAACCCCATAGAAAATCTTTGGAGGGAGTTGAAAGTCCGTGTTGCCCAGCGACAGCCCCGAAACATCACTGCTCTAGAGGAGATCTGCATGGAGGAATGGGCCAAAATACCAGCAACAGTGTGTGAAAACCTTGTGAAGACTTACAGAAAACGTTTGACATGTGTCATTGCCAACAAAGGGTATATAACAAAGTATTGAGAAACTTTTGTTATTGACCAAATACTTATTTTCCACCATAATTTGCAAATAAATTCATAAAAAATCCTACAATGTGATTTTATGGATTTTTTTTCCTCATTTTGTCTGTCATAGTTGACGTGTACCTATGATGAAAATTACAGGCCTCTCTCATCTTTTGAAGTGGGAGAACTTGCACAATTGGTGGCTGACTAAATACTTTTTTCCCCCACTGTATATGTAAAGGCAAGATTAAATTGAGAATAGTCTGATTGGTGAGAATATTATCACGTGTGAATGATGCCCAGCTGCAAGACGCACTCTCCAGGTTACTCTTGATTAGGATACCATACTGCCTATACTTTCATACATCAGCATCATCATCATCATATAATGTATCTTATGCTCCCTTGGGATCCTTTTGTGCCACTACCTATCCTTCATTTTCTAAATCGGTCTTTACATCAAGTGAGACAAAAAATTATAATATCTAGAAAATATCTGGGAAAAGTATTACTTACTAGCCCTCTCAGAAAGTTGAAATGACGATCTGTCAATCATGAGGGCACTATTAATTGCATTGGGTAGTAATACTCTTGGCATAGTCCCCTGTAGCTCAGTTGGTAGAGCATGGCGCTTGCAACGCCAGGGTTGTGGGTTCGTTTCCCACAGGGGGCCAGTATGAAAATGTATGCACTCACTAACTGCAAGTCGCTCTGGATAAGAGCGTCCGCTAAATGACTAAAATGTCAATGTAAAATGCATGGTTTACGGTGCCATGAAAGTAGACCTGAAGCATCCTGTCCATAAAGTCTTTTTCCTTCACAACTCCCGACACCATTACCTTTGAAAAGCAACGCAAAACTCGAAACCTCTTCAAATAGAACAACAGCTGATCAGTCTGGTAGGGGAAAGGCAAGAATCCCCCTCCGATAGATAAACAAATACATAAATATAACGTGTCCAGATTTGACGGCCAGGCTCCCTCAAGGCCACCTAGGAGTCAGGAGGAGTATAAATACTTGGGCGGGACCTCTAGCCTGTCAAGAAGGTTCTTTACTTTCACCCATGGAATCTGCATCAGTTGCAAAGGCTTAAAGCCAGGGGCCCTGCATGTCTTGAAACTGGAGAAGCTGCTGAAAAGCCAAACCTGGACGCAGAAATACGTCCTGCAGACAAGCGACAAGGATCAGCGGCCCCACGCGGCACCCGGCCCCCGGCCCCTGTGATATCTGATCGGCCTTGGCGTGTCCTTATGTGTCTGCCCACCCGCGCCTCACCTCCTCTGGCTACATGCCCACTCCCAGGGATAAGTGGTTTCTTACTATAAATACCAGGATGAGGTTTGGGGAGGGGGGGGTTACGGGGAAGGGTGGGGGGGGGGGCGTAATCAACACTGTTTGTTCATGTGTTGCTACAGACATATTGCTAACCGTGGCACCTGGGAGAGTGCATCTCTCGACGTTTGGGACAGTTGCTGTTGTTATTGATTTTCCAATAGACAGACCAGAACCTTTGGGAGAGAACTTTAGAAGTGCAGTGGAAACCATAATGGCCACTTCAATGTGTATTGAAGGCAGTATATGCATAAAGAAGTACAGTACACTCCTAAAAAGGTTGCTGTTCTCAAGATTGCACCTGCTAATTCCACTAATATTGACTTTGCTATAATTCCACACCTCCGACCATATGAATCTAATGACATTGACAATGACTTTTTCAGCATCTCATCAGTTGATGAACAACTCTCGTCCCAAAAAACCCTAATGAATGTATGTGATGAACCTATGGCCATAACAAGCACAATGGTTCAAGACTAAATTCACGCAAATAACAGAAGACTATTTCTCTGTTATATAGCTTCATGATAGTAAGCAAATCGATCATGCAAACAATCTGTGGTTTATCGCTGCACAATAACTTGGACTTCCACGCTTGTCTCTCTCTCTCTCTTTCTCTTCATCTCTCACTCTCTCTCCCTCCCTCCCTTTCTCCCAGCCTCTCCCTCTCCCTCTCCCACTATCTCACTCTCTCTTCTCAAGAAAACAGGTGCGAGAAGGAGTGTCGCCCTCTCTTTTCTGGAACAACCCCTCCTCCTCTCTGCCCTCCGCCCCAACCTTTCCCTCACCAGTCTCCATAGCCAAGCATGCAGAGCATTTCCTCCTGTCCCCATGAATGCGTCGTCGGTCTGGAGAGCAAATTTAACCAGACCTCCATGTGAAAATGGATGTGGTCTAGCTCAGTCACAATCCTCCCATTCCCTCAACCTGACTCCTGGCCTGCCAGTAGTGTCAGATGGGCGGTTTTGCCCTTTTGGGACTATTCTGTTGGTTCTTAAAGAGAGGCAAGCTCAATCAAGCTCAGATAAAGTATTATACATGATTTCAAACAGTATTTGAACCCAGGTCTGCTCTGTACAGTTCTATATCAGGCCATTCTTCAGCCATTTCCTGTAAATACTGATATCTACTACTGACTAGGCCTGGCTAGTTGAAGGCAATACTCAATGTAGAAAACAAAAAGCATGTACACAAAGACATACATGTACTACTACATGTACTCGCAAATGTACTCATGCCATGAACGTTTAAAGTGCATTTGAACTATTTTTTAAAGACTTACAGATGAAGTCGGAAGTTTACATACACTTAGGTTGGAGTCATTAAAACGTGTTTTTCAACCACTCCACAAATTTGTTGTTAACAAACTATCTTTTTGGCAAGTCGGTTAGGACATCTACTTTGTGCATGACACAAGTAATTTTTCCAACAATTGTTTACAGACAGATTATTTCACTTATAAGTCACTGCATCACAATTCCAGTGGGTCAGAAGTTTGCATACACTAAGTTGACGGTGCCTTTAAACAGCTTGGATAATTCCAGAAAATGATGTCATGGCTTTAGAAGCTTCTGATAGGCTAATTAACATAATTTGAGTCAATTGGAGGAGTACCTGTGGATGTATTGCAAGGCCTACCTTCAAATTCAGTGCCTCTTTGCTTGACATCATGGGAAAATCAAAAGAAATCAGCCAAGACCTCAGAATTTTTTTTTGTAGACCTCCACAAGTCTGATTCATCCTTGGGAGCAATTTCCAAACGCCTGAAAGTACCACTTTTCATCTGTACAAACAATAGTACGCAAGTATAAACACCATGGGACCACGCAGCAGTCATACCGCTCAGGAAGGAGACGCGTTCTGTCTCCTAGAGATGAACGTACTTTGGTGCGAATAGTGCAAATCAATCCCAGAACAACAGCAAAGGACCTTGTGAAGATGCTGGAGGAAACAGGTACAAAAGTATCTACAGTGGGGGAAACAAGTATTTAGTTAGCCACCAATTGTGCAAGTTCTCCCACTTAAAAAGATGAGAGAGGTCTGTAATTTTCATCATAGGTACAGTGGGGGAAAAAAGACTTTCAACTCCCTCCAAAGATTTTCTATGGGGTTGAGATCTGGAGACTGGCTAGGCCACTCCAGGACCATGAAATGCTTCTTACAAAGCCACTCCTTCGTTGCCCGGGCGGTGTGTTTGGGATCATTGTCATGCTGAAAGACCCAGCCACGTTTCATCTTCAATGCCCTTGCTGATGGAAGGTTTTCACTCAAAATCTCACGATACATGGCCCCATTCATTCTTTCCTTTACACGGATCAGTCGTCCTGGTCCCTTTGCAGAAAAACAGCCCCAAAGCATGATGTTTCCACCCCCATGCTTCACAGTAGGTATGGTGTTATTTGGATGCAACTCAGCATTCTTTGTCCTCCAAACACGACGAGTTGAGTTTTTACCAAAAAGTTATATTTTGGTTTCATCTGACCATATGACATTCTCCCAATCCTCTTCTGGATCATCCAAATGCACTCTAGCAAACTTCAGACGGGCCTGGACATGTACTGGCTTAAGCAGGGGGACACGTCTGGCACTGCAGGATTTGAGTCCCTGGCGGCGTAGTGTGTTACTGATGGTAGGCTTTGTTACTTTGGTCCCAGCTCTCTGCAGGTCATTCACTAGGTCCCCCTGTGTGGTTCTGGGATTTTTGCTCACCGTTCTTGTGATCATTTTGACCCCACGGGGTGAGATCTTGCGTGGAGCCCCAGATCGAGGGAGATTATCAGTGGTCTTGTATATCTTCCATTTCCTAATAATTGCTCCCACAGTTGATTTCTTCAAACCAAGCTGCTTACCTATTGCAGATTCAGTCTTCCCAGCCTGGTGCAGGTCTACAATTTTGTTTCTGGTGTCCTTTGACAGCTCTTTGGTCTTGGCCATAGTGGAGTTTGGAGTGTGACTGTTTGAGGTTGTGGACAGGTGTCTTTTATACTGATAACAAGTTCAAACAGGTGCCATTAATACAGGTAACGAGTGGAGGACAGAGGAGCCTCTTAAAGAAGAAGTTACAGGTCTGTGAGAGCCAGAAATCTTGCTTGTTTGTAGGTGACCAAATACTTATTTTCCACCATAATTTGCAAATAAAATCATAAAAAATCCTACAATGTGATTTTCTGGAGAAAAAAAATCTCAATTTGTCTGTCATAGTTGACGTGTACCTATGATGAAAATTACAGGCCTCTCTCATCTTTTTAAGTGGGAGAACTTGCACAATTGGTGGCTGACTAAATACTTTTTCCCCCCACTGTATATCCACAGTAAAACGAGTCCTATATCGACATAACCTGAAAGGCAGCTCAGTGTCACGAACGTTGACTGATGACTCGTGGAACCAAGGCGCAGCGTGATAAGCGTACATTTTATTTAGTACACAACACACGAACAAAACAACAAAACAAACGATACGTGAAGTCCTGAGGTTACAACAACACAAACCTTTACGGAACAAGATCCCACAAACTAACTGGTGCCAACAGGCTGCCTAAGTATGGTCCCCAATCAGAGACAACGAGCTACAGCTGTCTCTGATTGGGAACCACCCTGGCCAACATAGATCAACACGATCTAGAACAAAAACATAGAAAACTAAAAAATGAAAATCCACACCCTGGCTCAACATTTAAGAGTCCCCAGAGCCAGGGCTCCCCCCCCCCCCAAGGCGCGGACTGCGACTGCGCCACACAAACACAAGAGGGTAGGGGCCGGGTGGGCATTCCGCCTCGGAGGCGGATCCGGCTCCGGGCGTGACCACCACCTTTTCTCCACCTCCCCGTTGCGCCCCTGGTCTGGTCCCGCTGACTGGAGCTGGACCCGACGATGGTGGACCAGACCTTACCGGCTCCGGACTGGAGCCGCTGGCCGGAGCTGGACCGGACCCCGGTGGAGCGGATTGCTCTGACTCCGGAGTGGAGCAGCTGACCGGTGCCGGACCAGGCACCGGTGGAACAGGCACGGGCCGTGCCGGACTGGACACACGCACCACTGGCTTGGTGCGAGGGGCAGGAACAGGCCGGGCTGGACTGGGAACACGCACCACTGGCTTGGTACGGGGAGCCGGAACGGGCCGGGCCGGACTGTGGAGGCGGACTGGAGGTCTGGAGCGGAGAGCTGACACAACCCGTCCTGGCTGAATACCTATTTCCACACAATATGTGTGAGGCATCAGCACAGGACGTACAGGGCTGTGCACTCGTTTTGGCGCTACAGCACGTGGCACTGGCGCAGGATATACGGGACCGAGGAGGCGTACTGGAGGCCACGAGCGTTGAGCCGGCACACCCTGTCCTGGCTGCATGCCCATCTTAGCACGACACGTGCGTGGTGCTAGCACCGGACGTACAGGACTGTGCCGGAACACTCGCGGCACAGTACGTGGCTCCGCATAACATGGAGCCTGCCCAGTCTCACGCTTCCTAGCCTGAGTACGGGGAGTTGGCTCTGCTCTAACTCTAGGCTCCGCCAACCACCCTTTTAGCCCCCCCAATTTTTGGGGGGGCTGTCTCTCGGGCTTCCTCCTCGGCCGGTACCCTCTGCGATGCCGCTGCTCCTCTCTGTAGCGCGCCTCCACAGTCTCCTCCCAAGGACGGCGATCCATTCCGGCCTGAATCTCTTCCCAAGTCCAGGATCCCTTCCCGTCCAGGATCTCCTCCCAAGTCCAGGCTGTCTGTTCCTGGACACGCTGCTTGGTCCTTTTTTGGTGGGATCTTCTGTCACGAACGTTGACTGATGACTCATGGAACCAAGGCGCAGCGTGATAAGCGTACATTTTATTTAGTACACAACACACGAACAAAACAACAAAACAAACGATACGTGATGTCCTGAGGTTACAACAACACAAACCTTTACGGAACAAGATCCCACAAACTAACTGGTGCCAACAGGCTGCCTAAGTATGGTCCCCAATCAGAGACAACGAGCTACAGCTGTCTCTGATTGGGAACCACCCTGGCCAACATAGATCAACACGATCTAGAACAAAAACATAGAAAACTAAACAATGAAAATCCACACCCTGGCTCAATATTTAAGAGTCCCCAGAGCCAGGGCGTGACACTCAGCAAGGAAGAAGCCACTTCTCCACAACCGGCATAAAAAGCCAGACTACGGTTTGCAACTGCACATGGGGACAAAGATCGTACTTTTTGGAGAAATGTCCTCTGGTCTGATGAAACAAAAATAGAACTGTTTGGCCATAATGACCATCGTTATGTTTGGAGGAAAAAGGGGGTGACTTGCAAGCCGAAGAACACCATCCCAACCGTGAAGCATGGGGGTGGCAGCATCATGCTGTGGGGGTGCTTTGCTGCAGGAGGGACTGGTGCACTTCACAAAATAGATGGCATCATGAGAAAGGACAATTATGTGGATATATTGAAGCAACATCTCAAGACATCAGTCAGGAAGTTGAAGCTTGGTCGCAAATGGGTCTTCCAAATGGACAATGACCCCAAGCATACTTCCAACGTTGTGTCAAAATGGCTTAAGGACAACAAAGTCAAGGTATTGGAGTGGCCATCACAAAGCTCAATCCTATAGAAAATGTGTGGGTAGAACTGAAAAAGCGTGTGCGAGCAAGGAGGCCCACAAACCTGACTCAGTTACACCAGCTCTGTCAGGAGGAATGGGTCAAAATTCACCCAACTTATTGTGGGAAGCTTGTGGAAGGCTACCCGACACATTTGACCCAAGTTAAACAATTTAAAGGCAATGCTACCAAATACTAATTGAGTGTATGTAAACTTCTGACCCACAGGGAATGTGATGAAAGAAATAAAAGCTGAAATAAATCATTATCTCTACTATTATTCTGACATTTCACATTCTTAAAATAAAGTGGTGATCCTAACTGACCTAAAACAGGGAAGTTTTACTAGGATTAAATGTCAGGAATTGTGAAAAACCTAGTATAAATGTATTTGCCTAAGGTGTATGTAAACGTCCGACTTCAACTGTATTTGCACACCAACAGATCTATCCCATAGAATACAGACATTTTCCAAGTAAATACTAGGCTATTCTTATATTATTTTATACTTGAGAACTTGAGCTGGCTCATACGCAAAGTTAAAGCTGCTACACCTTGAATTTCTCTGAATTTCTCTCCTATGCGGAAGCTAGCTGAATTGCAACAGCACTAGGAAATCAACAGGCGAATATCACAGCCGATCACAATACTGGCGGGTAATACAGGGGATCATGCATGCAACAAGGGGATTGGGCAACGGGGTATATATCTCCATGTGGTCAAAATATATACTACATGAATAGTATCATATCTCTAACTCTCTATGCCCATCATCATCATCATCATGGTTGTTTAAGAGCTGAAATCAGGATGGACTGACAGAAGCTCATTTACCCCCACCCCAAATGAAATCTGTCAAAATCATGTGTAGAGGAATAAGCACATTTACGTTTTTTGTATTAAATACACAAGTCAGTTTGCATCAGTTGGCTAATTCAACGTCAAACTACTGAATAATGTTAAACATTCAAGTATTTTTCTTTATAAAAGAGAATGTTGACAGAACAACTAAGGGTTAGGCTTAGATAAGACCCATGCAGCCATTAAATGTTTAATAAAGTAATAGAAGTTAGAAAATTGTAAAAAGTAGGCAAGTGTTATCAAAAAATAAATACAATGAATCCTTTGTTTCTAATAAAAATTGCATTTCTATTGTTGGGCGTTTGGAGGGAGAGATGGTGTTGATGTGGGCGATCTACAATGTTAAATTAATTAGAATTATAATTGACCAGCTCCAAGAAGGCAACTCTGACCCCTTCAATACCATCATCTCCCAAGGGACGCTATTGCACCACTTCCCAAGGGAGCTCTATCCTCTATTGGAATGCTATTGATCACTAAACACACCAAAAAATGGGGTGAATTCCCACGTATGCCCATTTCTTTTTACTTGCATTTAAGACTGGCTGCTCTTTTATTGTAAATAAAGCATGAATAATATGTGACATTTGATATTGTTAATGAAAGTTTGATGCTTTCTGGGGAAGTTCATCCATTTTTCCATGTGACCTTCTTTTCACGCTTTCTGTGCTTGTAGTTGATCCCCAAACAGTTTTTTTTTTTTTTTGATTTTGTTTCATTACAAAGAAAAGTGGTTGTCACATTTTATGTCATCACTTGCCATTGACTACAGTGTGAAAATGTGTCTAAAGCATGTTAGGAAACACTCCAAACCAACTCATATTACATCAGAATCCCATTCTGAATGACCTCTGCAAACATTTGTATTTATTTTGTAAACAGCATCATTCAAACATGGATTTATGGCACAGTGGAAAACATGTTTAAAATAAAATGCAGAGGCATCATTCAGAATGGGATTCTGATGTAAAATGAGTTGGTGGAGTGTTTTAGAGTGTTTTCTAATATGCTTTACATTTACATTTTAGTCATTTAGCAGACGCTCTTATCCAGAGAGACATACACTAAGTGTACAAAACATTACCAACACCTGCTCTTTCCATGACATATACTGACCAGGGGAATCCAGGTGAAAGCTATGATCCTTTATTGATGTGACTTGTTAAATCCACTTCAATCAGTGTAGATGAAGGGGAGGAGACAGGTTAAAGAAGGATTTTTAAGCCTTGAGGCAATTGAGACATGGATTGTGTATGTGTGCCATTCAGAGGATGAATGGGCAAGACAAAAGATTTAAGTGTGTTGAACGGTTGTATGGTAGTAGGTGCCAGCAGGCGCACCAGTTTTTCACGCTCAACAGTTTCTCGTGTGTATCAAGAATGGTCCACCACCTAAAGGACATCCAGCCAACTTGACACAACTGTGGGAAGTACTAGAGTCAACATGGACCAGCATCCCTATGGAACGCTTGACACCTTGTAGAGTCCATGCCCCGGACAAATTGAGGCCGTTCTGGTGGCAAAAGGGCGTGCACTTCAATATTAGGAAGGTGTTCTTAATGTTTTGTACACTGTATTTGCATATTGCATTATAATCAGTGGCAAGTGATGACTCAGCAAAATGTGACAACCAATTTTCTCTGTAAGGAAACAAAATGTTTTTAAAAAAACACAGTTTGGGGGATAAACTAAGAAGCACAGAAAGAATGAAAATAAGGCCACATGTAAAAATTGTGAACTTCCCCTTTAACTCCCTCCATATACAAACCTAACATAGCCTATAGGCATGCCTAGTTATAGCAGCTGCTGTTGAAATCATGGTCATATAAAAATAGGAAGGACTCAGTAAACTCCCTCTGGGGCGCGCGGGTGGGTGTGTTCTCGAGCTCTGTCCAGCTTCTCGTCTGTTTACACCAGTCCATGCTCACTTCTTGGCGGCCTGCGCGTGTGCGCCACCTCACCTCCGGAGATTTGGCGGAGCGGCCCAATGCAGGACCCGGCCTGCCAGTGGGGATTTACTGATTGGCGCTCTGCCCAACCGCAAGCAGTCTAGTTCGCTCGGTTCTCACGACCTCAGCACCACGAAGGCATCTCTGAATTATTAACTCAGACACGCAGGCACAAGAAACAGCCGCGGAGGCCACACACTGCCAACTAGTGTTTCAGTTATGGCTCTGTGCAGAAGCAGCCTTTTATACATTGCTGACTGGAGGTTTCAGAATACCATTTTTAGAGTCATTATCAGGGCACCGAAGGAAAAAGTAAAAAAAGAAACGACACAAATCAACAACATACAAAGCTGATTATTGTTGTCATCTATAGTTAAATTGTCTAACAACAAATTACAACTTCTCATTATACGACTTGGAGAAGCTATCAGGGAACATTTTAAGCACGATGAGTTTAACTAATAGCAATTTATAAATTGGCTAAATAGGTGTTGTAATAATGTTATTATAGGCTATATTTAAAAACTGTTTATGTGCCTTCAGGACCATTTTTTTGTGTCCAACAAAGTGCACGCTGCACACATTCATTCCTTTATGTACATAATTTTGGTCTGTGTGCACTGTATGTGTACTTGCACTGGCATGAGTTGACTACAGGGGGAACCTTTCTGACCAGCGGTCACAAGGGTGTAACCTAATCCCAAGTAAAGGGGGGCCCTCTGACTGCAAGTGGCTGACACACGGCAAGCATCACGCCGCCTGCCACAGCAACACATCCCACAGTTCCGGAGCGCACTCACTGGAAAGATACGTTTACAGCCAGGGATAACATAGAGAGAGGGGGAGAGGGAGTTCTGATGGAGAGGGAGAGAGGGAGGGAGAGCGAGAGAAAGCGAGAGAGAGAGAGGGAAGGGGTGATTGGATTGAGAGATTAAGTTATACCCTACTTTGTTTTATTCATAAATAATTTGGAACATAAACTCAGTACTTCAAAGGACATTTCTAATTTAAAATGTATTTAATCAATTCAAAGTCATTGGGTCCAGGAGAACAGCTTTGATCAATTCCACTATCCCATAAAATGTACCTGCCAAGGCACGAAACTCCCCACGTTCCCTCATTTTCCTTCTATTCAGATATGCCTTGGATAGAACTGAACAATCGGTTGCACAAAAGGAAGCAAGGATCCTTCCATACTCTCCTTTCAGTGAAGCAATCTGTTAGTGACATTAACCCCAAAGCGCATTTCCCAGGCTCATGAATAGGGTTTAAGACTTCTTAAAGATCCCGCTGCATACAGGATGAGACCCCTTTCAAACGTTTAATTACCTTTTTGCAAAAGAAAAAATACACCCCTGCCATTGCCTTTTCAACCCATTCTGCATTTTAGAGGACACCGGTATGACTAACTTCCCGCCAAACTTGAGGATTTTTTTAAAAACGTTTTTAAGATCCTATCTCACTAGGAATTCTGATTGCAGGTTAGTTTTTGGGCTATAATAGAACTACTAATTATTAGTAGGCCCTATAAACCTGCTCTGATATGAGCCTAGACCCCTGAAAAAAATGTGGCCCATGTATGACTTTCAAATGGCTATTTTAACTTTTACACACAAGACTAAACAAGAAGATACTTAATATTAACTTTTACACACAGCCTTATAGAAACCAAAATATATCCTAAGCCTATATAACTCTGCTCTAAGTGTGTTATAGAAGTGATATGGAAGTAAAGACAAAATTATTAATTTCTGAATTATTCAAACTGATTTATTAGGTCAATGGGCCATTGCCCAACTTAAATTTCCAAACATAAAACGACAAACAATATAAAAACACACAGCTTTGGTATAACAATCAATATCAACTTTGTACAAAACTAAATCGTTCCATAAAAAGTACTTCATCACAAACATTTGAATAAATCTTCCATTGCATGGACACAATATTTATCACCAACATCCAAATGTTGGAATCAGCCAATAAATAAACAAACTTTTACCATGTCCAACAAAGGAAATTATGTCCCCTAGAACGGAACTATTTACTTCATAAAAATAACCTTCATTATTGTAGTGTCCATTTCAACCAAACTACCAGGGTCGCCAAACAGGCTCAGTGCTCTCCGAACCAGTGCAGCAACCGACAGGGCTGACGGCCTGAGGCACACCGATGAATGATGTCATCCCATGTACAGGGGATCCCACTATTGGCGCAGAGCTGCCGTGGACGGGGCTGGCGTTGACTGTCAGAGGCACACCTGCGTTAGCATACAGAGGGATGACTGGTGTTGATGCTGAGGCGAAAGCAGGGTTGGGAATCAGGAAAGCAAACTGTCCATCGGTGGCGGGCACAAGCTGGAACCCGCCGAAGACTTTAGGTGACATGGCTTCGGTGGGGCTGAGTTTGGAACCCATAGAGGCACTGTTGGGCAAGGTAGAGGGTAGCTGCACGTGAAGGGGCTGCGCGAGGTGAGCCTGTTGAGTTGGGGTTGGCTGGGGGTAGTTCATGGCGATCAACTGCCCTAAGCAGCCAGACAGGTGGTTGAGAAGCCGCGACCTCACCTCCGTGTTCACCCCCTCGCTGGTTGACAAGAAGCGAGTGACCTCGTTCATGCATTCGTTGAATCCCGCCCGGTATTTACTGAGGACGGTAGTGTCTGCTGACAGCGCTGCGGAGACAAGAGAGAACATTAGAAATCGTGTATATTCGATGGAAATATATAATCATTCTAAATAAAGTGTTGGGCAGATGTTGTCAAATTAGATATTTGCAATTTAATTTACCAGTCATCTGCACACGCTGTAAATTTCGTAAATGCTTCACTGTCATCTCCAGAATATCGGCTTTCTCCAATTTTGAATGTCTTGAACTCTGTGGATAACAACATGGCAAAAGGTCAAGAGTGTGCATTGATACAAAATTATGAACATAACAGTGATTTTTAATTGTTAAATCACTTAGACTTACATCTTTTTTAAGTGCATCGAGGATGAGTGTCTTGAGTTGGCCAAGGCTTTCGTTTATCCTCGCTCTCCGACGTTTCTCCATGATGGGCTTTGAGGACTGCAAAATAAATGCTTTATATTAATTGCATGTTCATTGATAGGTCCGAGTGTAAGCCTTTCTTTTATCCCACAAGTAAAATGTGGTTAGCCTACTACAGTACATTTTAATTAGCAACAACGTTAGCCCAGGTGGCGTATGCTGAATATATCAGATTCATTTTAAATCCATCGGCAGTTATAGAAGTTTAGCCTACCTTTCTATGCTCGCTGGCATTCTTGGGTTTGTCTGGAGTATGGGATCCATTTGCAGGGGCACCAGCAATAGGGGATGCCGTTTGCTTCTCCATGGTGTCGGCTGGCATTTTGGATTAAATTATTGAAAAGGTATATCCTTTTGGAGACGTTGGAAACATATGCAAAATCACAGCGCCTTTATGTTTAGATCAAATCGTAACCAGTGTGAAAGATATCCTACGATAGTCACGCAGAAGTGAGCAAGTCCCACTGATCAGCTATATCACTTGTTATCACCGAACTGTCATCGGAGTATAAGAACGTGCGTTGGTTCAGTCTCCGTTGGGCAGGTCGAGTCTGCTCTACAGCGGACACACGCCAGCGGTACTTATAGGTGGTTCGCATGCTCCCAGTTCGTGTGAAACCCTCTCTGCATTCTTTCCCACACTCGTCTCAGCCAATGGGCGTGCGGACTCACCCATTGGGCGCGGGGCAGACCGCTGATTGGACAACACCCCCGCGGGCTGTCAGTCACGCGCTGCTCAATCAGCCCTGGAGGGACAAACAACAAAGCGGCGAGTGCAGTCGGTCTGGCTGTGAAGTGATAAGGGGAATTGGGGAAATGCGCTGGCGGGTTGCTTCCAACTTTTTCATACCCTTCAAGAATGTATGCTTTTTGTGTTCGCAAAGATTCTCGATGCTTTGAGATACTATATCACTACAAAGCTTCACCATGCTTTTAATATTATGTTGCTATAAATAACCTAAAATCATGTGTTTTCTTCATATCAGTCCGAGTTTTGAATTTTTCATTTCAATTATTTTTTTAATAGTCTATATCCCAAATGTCGAAAATAACGTTTTTTTTTCAGTGGTTGAAGGTTAGAATATAGCCTACATTCAAACCAGTGTATGTGGGCTTTATTCTAAAGCACCCAATAAATACATTTTTAGCCTACTATTTTAAATGTTCAAGTAATTTTACGCAAATATGCGTAAAATGCCTTTGTATTTTGATAAACGTAAGGGGACATTGTAATAACTCTACCTTAATACTTCAATGATATAGTTTAACACTTCAGTATAGCTATGCAATTCCTTGTTTTAACAACCAGTTCATATATATATATTTATCAGCAGCTAATCCAGAGATTCAGTTGCGCCTCTAAGGAGAAAAACAGCTGTAATGACACGCGAGACGGTTTGGAGCAGCACGCAGTAAACCAATGGCAGGCGGCCACTTTATGCAAATCTAACTGAGCTAGGTCTTATTGGCTGTGTGAACATCCATGTGTCAATCATTCCAGCGCGGGAGCTGTGAACGGGCGGGGGAAGAGCGATGCGACATCTGTCCGCGTGCCAGTCGCACTGTGTGCGCCTGCTCCGTGCACTTCAGCCTCCACTGAGCACGTGCCGAAACTGACTTCCCTGATTAAAGCCTAGAGGGAGAGGGACTTTTCTCGCAAACTCGTTCATTTCTCTACGGAGAATGGAAGCATTTTCTCCCAGTCTTCTGGCACGTAGATTATAAAAACTATGGTATGTCTTATTCTCATATCTATCCATATAGACCAACTGGTCATTAGTTGGTCAAAGGTAATGCAACAGAAAACATCTTTATATGGAAACATTTAAAATTAACAGGATGATAAGGCCATGCGTTATATAGTTTTAAATTCTAAATATAGCATACACTTAAAACGATAGGCCATTACAAAATGTTGCAACACTTGCGTATTACTTTTTAAGATGTAAAATGTTGGTAATCCGTTGAAGTGTAAATTAGTTTTGTGCCAGGGTACGGAAGATCCTATATGAAAGCTGAGAAGTTGTCTGATAACTCAATTTCGGACATCTATACCTAATGTAGGCTACAACAGTAGCCTAGCCTATATTATTGCAATTTCAGTATGCCATTAGGCTACAATACAATGCACAACACATTGAAAGCAGAAATATAATAACATACAATTATGTCATGTAATAGCCTAACATAATAGCATACGTAATATAACTTTTGCGATTGACTAGGAGAATGGGATGAGAGAGCCTGAGTTAAGGAAAAGGGCGCCATCTATTGGAATATGTCTTCAGACTTCTCACGTCCAGAACAGTCAGCTATGTGCCTTCTACCAAAGGCGTTCATCGGTTTACCTCTCAAAAGTAGAGTGTACTGAAATATCAACGCCTAATCATGGATGATTGTTAAAAAAACAACACATCATTCTCATGCCAAATGTTTCATAGCTGGGGAGGACAGCATCTTTGTGTGCATTCGATGCTTATTGGTTACATTGTGAATGAATCGAGAAGTGACGGCAAGACGGAAGAAAGTAGCCTATTTGATGTGGACAAGTAAGCTTATCACTTGTCTCCAGTTCATGTACATGCTCAGAGAGGATGTGTTTTTGCTTAAATTGGCCACAAGGTGGCACAGTGTAGCCAACTTCACTAGTTGAATCATTGAAATTAAATTGTTTAAAGTTAAGAGCTTTGTCTTCTGCTGCACTGGAATATGTTTATAATTGCTTTTGTTAAAAGTCAATATGACATGACTGAACATTTTAATTAAGGAAAAAGTAATGTATGCTTTATCATGGCAGAATGTACAGAATCAGCCATTAATCATAAAAAAATGTAACAATCAATCAATTTTCTCAACTATCACTTAAAATAGAAACACACACTGTAGTACTTCAATCGAATGAAGAAACAGCTTCATATCTAACAGATAGTAGACCATATGTGTGGTTTTAACATTATTTAGTTGCAGGATAGTACCTTTAGGAAGAGAAAAATACATGGAACAGAAAAAAGGAGATGGCTCAAAGAATGAATGGCACATCGCCACATTGAAGTCCAGGTCACAATGGATGTATTACAACTTGTGAGGAGTATATCTATCTATCTATCTATCTATCTAGAGATATATATCTATAGAGAGAGAGAGATATATACACTACATTGACAAAAATATGTGGACACCTGCTAAAATCATGGGCATTAATATGGAGTTCATCCCCCTTTGCTGCTATAACAGCCTCCACTCTTCTGGGAAGGCTTTCCACTAGATGTTGGACTATTGCTGCGGGGACTTGCTTCCATTCAGCCACAAGAGCATTAGTGAGGTCAGGCACTGATGTTGGGCGATTAGGCCTTGCTCGCAGTTGGCGTTCCAATTCATCCCAAAGGTGTTCGATGGGGTTGAGGTCAGGGCTCTGTGCAGGCCAGTCAAGTTCTTCCACACCGATCTTGACAAACCATTTCTGTATGGACCTCGCTTTGTGCACAGGGGCATTGTCATGCTGAAACAGGAAAGGGCCTTCCCCAAACTGTTGCCACAAAGCTGGAAGCACAGAATCGTCTTGAATGTCATTGTATGCTGTAGCGTTAAGATTTCCCTTCACTGGAACTAAGGGGCTTAATCCGAACCATGAAAAACAGCCCCAGACCATTATTCCTCCTCCACCAAACCAAACTTTATAGTTGGCCCTATGCATTTGGGCAGTTAGCGTTCTCCTGGCATCTGCCAAACCCAGATTTGTCAGTCGGACTGCCAGATGGTGAAGCGTGATTTATCACTCCAGAGAACACGTTTTCACTGCTCCAGAGTCCAATGGCGGCGAGCTTTACACCACTCCAGCCGACGCTTGGCATTGTGTATGGTGATCATCTTAGGCTTGTGTGCGGCTGCTCGGCCATGGAAACCCATTTCATGAAGCTCCCGACAAACAGTTATTGTGCTGACGTTGCTTTCAGAGGCAGTTTGCTTTTTAGTGAGTGTTGCAACCGAGGACAGACGATATTTTGCGCTACACACTTCAGTACTTGGTGGTCCCGTTCTGTGAGTTTGTGCGGCCTACCACTTCGCGGCTGAGCCGTTGTTGCTCCTAGACGTTCCACTTCACAATAACAGCACTTACAGTTGACCCGGACAGCTCTAGCAGGGCAGAAATTTGACAAACTGACTTGTTGGAAAGGTGGCATCCTATGACGGTGCCACATTGAAAGTCACTGAGCTCTTCAGTACGGGCCATTCTACTACCAATGTTTGTCTATGGAGATTGCATGGCGGTGTGCTCAATTTTATACACCTCTCAGGCTAAAATAGACTAATTCGAAGTGTCCACATTCTCTTGGCCATATAGAGTGTGTGTGTGTGTGTGTGTGTGTGTGTGTGTGTGTGTGTGTGTGTGTGTGTGTGTATATATATATATATATATACACACACACACACACACACACACACACACACACACACACACACATATACATACACACACACACACACACTGAACAAAAATATAAACGCAACATGCAACAATTTCAAAGATTTTACTGAGTTACAGTTCATAGAAGGAAATTCTGCCTAGGCCCTAGTGGCACATCAGTCATTGTTCAAGAGCTCTAGTCCTGGTGGGTGAGCTCTGACAGAGCATGCTGGACATTTATTTACCCAGGATCCACAAGTCTCAAGGGCCAGCTGTGTGTACTTGAGCTCACGTTTACTTTATTTGCTTTGGGATTGGGGCAAATGATGTAGGCCTGAATTCTATGGGGTTGGCAGACCACTGCCCACTAGGCCTACTGCAATGGCATGCATTGGCATGTTTAGGGATTTTACTTTTGTGATTGGATGTTGTTGGATGACAACCCATGTTGCTTGTCTGGATTCTGTCTCCAATCTTTTTTTGACTTTCTGACCATTGAAATGACCAAATGATTCAAAGGCTTTTCAATTGACTAAGGAAGGCCAACTTGAAACAAATTAACATCCATTATTCCATCTACATTCCGGCATTTCAAATGTGGAGGTCTTTGTGTTACACAACAAAGAAAACAGGAATCCCCCTCCAACTGGTTGAAACATTCCAAATGCCTCCCATCATTATTACATCCTTGAAACACTTGTCGACACTGACAATACCAGCCGGCGGAATGCAGAGTACAGGAATCACTGTTGAGAACGGATCTAGCCTACATTCATCAAACAAGTTGAGCCAAAAGTACTTGCTGTTTGACTTAAGTTTATGAGGGAGTTAAGAGAACCCGGGGAGATGAAAAGACCAAAGAGTATGGGGCTGTGTTTGCAGATTTAACACAGTCCAGTAGGCTGTTGTCCGAGTTTGGAGCGTGCTCAACAGCTCTTTTTCACCGGCGCCTTGTCGTTGGCTAATGAGTCACCCTCTGCTCTCCCCCAAATCTGTGTTCAGAATGCAGAAAATTTAGTCAATTATATCTGTATTAGCTGATGTTGACCAGCCAATCTGCTCGCACACTCTTTAATTGCAGTGCTCATAATTGTGTTTACTAGGATCAATCCTCAAACTATTGGAGCAACAATGCATGGAAAGGTGACCTGTGCATGTTCTTCCTCCAGATTGCCTACTGTGTCTACTTTACAGGGTCCAAACAAGGCAAAAATGCACCTGGACTTTATAAAACTACAAAAAACATAGATTATTACCCTCCAGGTATCCAATGTTAGATAACTTCCCCGGCCAATTTCTCCACTTTTAGAAAAAAGTAATGATCTGTTCCCTTGTGTTTATAGAATATGATTGACAGAGTGAGTACTTGCTGCTGGAAATGCTGCCACATCGGCTTTGAGAGTGCAGGTGTAGCTCATTACCTTGAGGTTTGGTATGGATGAAATAGGACGGTTTTTTTTTTACAGTTTTTTAGACAGTTCATAGAAAGTAAAGACGCTCACGTTTGCTAAAAAATAAAGGCATTTCGACAGCAGTATCTTGGTCCGTTTTTTACGCTGTGGTTGATAGGCGAGGAAATGTGCCAAAATTGGGTGCAGACAGAACTGTCAAACTTTCCTTTCAACAAAACTTCGAACCATCAACAAAACAGTTCAGACAGTAGGCTTAATTTCTTTCAACTAGTAACAGAATTTTAAAACTAATATCCAAATGTGCTTTTACTTTGAGTGATTATCTTTTCGGTTTTAGAACCAGACAGAGGAATAACAAATGGCGGCATTCCTCGTATACAAATGGCTTGAACCAGCCAAACTTAGCCCACTACTGCAGTGCAGTTGGATCCTTTTTTCCCACCAGACACAGCTGAATAAGAACTCCTGTGGTTGCTGCATTCACCGCTGAATTAAGTATTGGATTATGCAGAATATCAAAATATGCACATCTGGAATCATTACGGAATCAAATTAAATTGAGTAAAAAAAATTTAAGAGTAAACGTATCGACTGATTTATTGTTCAAAGAAAGCCAGAGCGCTTTCCCACCTAAGATATTGGCTAAAGGTGTAGAGATTTTCTCTTGGCAGGGTAAGATATCTAATGTGTATTGTTGCTAGGGATTTCTTAAGACTAGGCATAACTTCATGTATTAAAATCTTTTTTTATTTTTTTTACATCCCTCTTTGTATTGGTATTAAAACATCTTATTTCCCTGGTCTAGCTGTTCTTGTTTGATGTATTACCAGCTCTGTTGGGTATTTTATAAGATGTCAAAATTTGAATTAATTAATAAAAAGTGGGTGATATTTCTCATAGCGTGACGGGGGGTGGCTGCATTCAAAGACTTCAAAGCTGAATGTTAGCACCACAAACGTGAGAGAGAGTGGTATTTTCCGTGCACTTTCACTTTATTCTTTCTTAATCTCATTACTCCTTGTATTGTTCTCGTACCTGCAAAAAAAAAAAAAAACTTGGCTCAATTATATTTGCTTCGCTTTTCAAGCAGTTTGTTGTCATTCTGCCATCTGCAGACCAGCATGTCCAGAACAATGTGATGTATTCACAGAGCTTCCTTGGTTTTCTGAGCAGAGAGCGACCCCTTTCTCTCGCTTCTCAGCCCAATTCATGGCTTTCTTCTCCTTTTTAAGTGGGCTGTTGATGAGGTTAGCCTAATCAGATTAAGTCAACTCACATTGGTCGCCGCAGTTTGTTTTCCTTCCAAAGGCGTCCTGACATCTCCTATACTTTTTCTTTATCCTCCATCCTGCTTTTTTTTGGTACTTTTCATCAAGGCTTCCAACCAATTCCACCTAATCTTTTGAGCGCAGCTTCCAATGGACTCCTTTATAAACCTCAGTACCCCAATGATATAGGTTATTTAGAATGGGTCACTACACTGCAATACTTTGGGGGAGCGCTTTAAAGTTGTGCAATGACGCATTTGGACATTTCCACTGGTGTCTATGTAAAGAGGCTGAACAGCACACATTAGGAATACACAAAACACCAGATTAGATTCTGGAAATCGCTGGAACCCTTAATTTGATTCCCAAATAAATGTTTGAAGGATGTTGTATTAACTACAAGACTTAACACAATCTTCCCTGATTTCAAGACACAGAGATAGGACTAACGTTTTCACGGCTGGTTGTTAACTAGTCTTTTAGTGCAATAAGCATCCGTTGTTTAGAGTGCATTAATAGATGTAAATACTACACAGACTGAATTTAAAACGGCTACAATTATCCAATTCATCATTCATGATTTTTGTAGAACATTTTAAATCCTTTAGGAACTTGATCTAAGTTGTAAACTTTCACTGGGAAGAAAATAGAAAAGTATTCCAGTCTACCAATTCTACTAATGTGAAAGAGTAAAATGAGATGTACATGTTTTCTTGTTCTTTATTCTGCAAGGAAAGGATGATAACCAAGTTTATTTTACACAACATGGAGGGTATGTACTATATTTGTTTCTGTTCATTGAAGTCATGTTACCATTACAGTAAACTTTTCTTCAATTTTTTTTTTACAGTATTTTGTTATACATTTTAGTCATTTAGCAGATGCTCTTATCCAGAGCGACTTACAGGACTTTGGGTTAAGTGCCTAGCTCAAGGGCACATCGACAGATTTTTCACCTAGTCGGCTCAGGGATTAGAACCAGCGACCTTTTGGTTACTGACACAATGCTCTTAACCACTAAGCTACCTGCCGTTATAGGCCTATATGACTAAGATATACCACTTAAATAGGCATGTAGGCTACTGTTGTGGACCGGACAACCTGGGCACTAAACACGTATCTTGATTAAGGTCAGCAAAATGCAATAATGTGTGTTAAAATAAAACAAAATAATGTACTTATCTATTATTTTCCATTATTAGACCCTTTGTCACCTAACACCAATGTCAATTTAATCAATACAAAATATATTGCAAAAGCAGTGTGAATCTCCTCAATCCAATATGCCTCTAAAATCTGAATCTGAATCTTTCTTTAGGAGAATACATTGCAATATATGTCTTTTCAACAATTTAACTCAACATTGATCATTCTTACAAGAGGTATTCCTGGTATTTGAACCCTGAGCAGAGATGCCCAGTTGAACAGACATTTCCCCACCTATAACTGAACAATCTCTGCAGTTCTCGTCGGTGTTGTGCCGTAACTTGATTCTCCCCCTAATAACAGGCTTACAAAGACAATGAGCACAGTGAGTACAGAAGAGGCCTTTTCATGTGACTTAAGAGGCCTCCTTTGAGAAAAGACATGGCAGCCCACTGACTGAATGGGGGCTGTCGAACCATTTAAAGTTAATGGATCTGAGAGTCTGTCGCCATAATTGCATTATAGGGTTTCAGCAGCCTTTTGAGTTCCACACTTACAACTTGGGCACACCAGTGCCCTTCATTCATATCAGCACTCGGCACTGGAATTCACTATGACAGATATTGCCCTCTCAAGCAATGTTGAACAAGGTTGCACTCCATGCAACGGGGCCACCCCCTCTCCCTCCCACCTGCAAATTCCTAGAGTTAAAACAGGGGGTGGGCACAGCAAAGACACTGTATCAAAATCAGAGAGAAAAGCAAATCTGAAATTGAATTATTACAAAGGCCAGCTACAGTACATGGACTGCCTCTTCGCAATGCTGTTTCTACACATGTTGCTGGGCAATGCGTTTCAGGATACTATTGTTAAAATTATGATTTTAATGATAAAGTTTACTACTACTACAATGTCTATCAAAACTGTATGTGCAGTGGTCTATACGATAATATGTACAGTGCCTTCAGAAAGTATTCCTACCCCTGGACTTATTCCACATTTTGTTGTGTTACAGCCTGAATTCAAAATTGCAACCAAAAAAAATAATCACCTCACCCATCTACACACAATACCCCATAATGACAAAGTGAAAACATGTTTTTAGAAATGTTTGCTGAATTATTGAAAATGAAATCTCTCATTTACATAAGTATTCACACCCTTTTTCTCTGACACTTTAAATTGAGCTCAGGTGCATCCAATTTCCTTTGATCATCCTTGAGATGATCCACCTGTGGCCAATTCAATTGTTTGGACATGATTTAGAAAGAAAACTGTCTATATAAGGTCCCACAGTTGACAGTCAATGTCAGAGCAGAAACTATACCATGAAGTCCAAGGAACTGTCCGTAGATCTCTGAGATCAAATTGTGAGGAGGCATATACAGTGCCCTCCGTAATTATTGGGACAGTGAAGCATTTTTTCTATACACCCCAAGTTTGGATTTAAGATCAAACAATGACTATGAAGTTAAAGTGAAGATTGTCAAAACAATGACTATGAAGTTAAAGTGAAGATTGTCAGCTTTCATTTGAGTGTATTTTCATCCATATCGGGTGAACCGTTTAGAAATTACAGCACTTTATGTACATATTCCCCCCATTTTAGGGGAGCAAAAGTATTGGCTACAAATTTGCTTATATGTGTATTAAAGTAGTAAAAATGTAAGTATTTGGTCCCATATCCATAGCACGCAATGACTACATAAAGCTTGTGAGACTACAAATTTGTTGGATGCATTTGCAGTTTGTTTTGGTTGTGTTTCAGATTATTTTGTGCCCAATAGAAATGAATGGTAAATAATGTCTTGTGTCATTTTGGAGTCACTTTTATTGTAAATAAGAATATAATATGTTTCTAAACATGTCTACATGCATGTGGATGCTACCATTACGGAGTGAGAAAGTTATGGGGCGGCAGGTAGCTTAGTGGGTAAGAGCGTTGTGCCAGTAACCGAAAGGTCGCTGGTTCTAATCCCCGAGCTGACTAGGTGAAAAATCTGTCGATGTGCCCTTAAGCAAGGCACTTAACCCTAATTGCTCATGTAAGTCGCTCTGGATAAGAGCGTCTGCTAAATGACTAAAATGTAAATGTAAAATGTTACAGATGCACAAATATCATACCCCCAAGACATTTATTTTCTTAGTCAACCTTGTGTTCTTGAACATAGCCTTGTTTCTTTGTGTTCTTAAACGTAGCCCTGTCATTTTTGTTAATTGATTTCACCTGTGTTTGTTAGTCACCTGGTCTCATCAGCTCCTTATTTAGTTCAGTTCATTCTGTTTGTGTGTTGTGAGGTATTGTTCGTTTTGACTCTACTAAGCATTTTCCTAGCTTGTTTGTGAGAACCAGTTATAGCCTTTAGTCCTAGTTTTTGATTCTCCTGCCTGTTTACCTACTTGTGTATGACCATTGCCTGCCTGTGACCACGATTCCTGCCTTTTGCGAAGGCGAAATAAACACCTGCCACTCTCTGCGCGTGAATCTACACCTTTTTCTCCCTGAGTATTCATTACACATGCTAACCTCTCACCATTACAATAACAGGGGAGGTTAGCATTTTTTTTTGGGGGGGGGTATGATATTTGTGCATCTAACTTTCTCACTCATCATTATTCACGGTTCATTCAGGATTATCCGTAATGTTTTAATTGTTTTATTTAACCTTTATTTAACTAGGCAAGTCAGTTAAGAACAAATTCTTATTTACAATGATGGCCTACCAAAAGGCCTCCTGTAATTTCTAATCATTGTAGCATCCACATGAATGTAGAAGTGTTTAGAAACATTATATTATTATTTACAATAAAAGTGACTCCAAAATGACAATACATTATTTAACATTCATTTATATTGGGCGCAAAATATTCTGAAACACAACCAAAACAAAACAGCAAATCCAACAAATTTGTAGAGCCACAAGCTCTATGTAGTCATTGCGTGCTATGAATATGGGACCAAATACTTTTTACTACTTTAATACACGAGTGAATTTGGCCCAATACTTCTGCTCCCCTAAAATGGAGCAACTAAATACAAAAAGTGCTGTAATTTCTAAACGGTTCACCCGATATGGATTAAAATACCCTAAAATTAAAGCTGACAGTCTGCAATTTAACTTCATAGTCATTGTTTGATTTCAAATCCAAACTTTGGGAGTATAGAGACAAAATAATAAAAAAATGCTTCACTGTCCCAATACTTATGGAAGGCACTGTATCTGGGGAAGGGTATGAAACAATTTGTAGAGTGTTGAAAGTTTCCAAGAGCACAGTGGTCTCCATCATTGGGAAATGGAAAAACATATGGAACTACCCAGATTCTGCCTAGAGCTGGCTGTCTGAATTCAGGCTGTAGCCTGTAACATTTTGACACATCGAAATGTGGAATAAGTCAAGGGGTATGAATACTTTCTGAAGGCACTGAAGCTTATAATAGAGACTGCGCTGTATTTCCTGTGCAATGTCATGCTAAAAAGTGGGCCACACTGTTCAAAGACTGATGAAACTATCAAGCTATTCACACAATTACACAAATATATTTCACTCCTGTGCTTTCAGTGTAAAACTACAGCAACGTCTTTACCACAAGAGTGTTGATATACTAGTGCACCACAACCCATGACATATCCCGAGATTAATTCAATAATGACCGGACAAAAAAAAGTTAATCTACAGATTTAATCTAATCTAAAAAAATTAAAATAAAACATAGGCCTGAAATTAAGGGGAACATACTAAATAATGGCAAAATCTTTGCAGATGCTGAGAGAGCACAAATGTGAGAATACAGATATAGGATTGAAACCAGAGAACTGTAACTCCATTGTCACTATTCATACATTTTGGGAATTATTTATTGCAATACAACATTTTGTTGTGGACATTATGTAAATCTGCCATTAATCCAAGGGTGTGCTACGCATAGTCTTCTTCCTTTAAATTTTTTCTGGATCTATTTAAATTATATCTCAACACCATAGTGCCCTCAAAGCTCATCACTAAGCTAAGGATCCTGGGACTAAACACCTCCCTCTGCAACTGGATCCTGGACTTCCTGACGGGCCGCCCCCAGGTGGTAATGGTAGGTAACAACACATCTGCCCACACTGATCCTCAACATGGGGGCCCCTCAGGGGTGTGTGCTCAATCCCCTCCTGTACTCCCTGTTCACCCATGACTGCATGGCCAGGCACGATTCCAACACCATCATTAAGTTTGCCGACGACACAACAGTGGTAGGCCTGATCACAGACAACGATGAGACAGCCTATAGGGAGGAGGTCAGAGACCTGGCCGTGTGGTGCCAGGATAACAAGCTCTCCCTCAACGTGACCAAGACAAAGGAGATGATTGTGGACTACAGGGGGGAAAAAAAGAGGACTGAGCACGCCCCCATTCTCATCGACGGGGCTGTAGTGGAACAGGTTGAGAGCTTCAAGTTCCTTGGTGTCCACATCACCAACAAACTATCATGGTCCAAACACACCAAGACAGTCGTGAAGAGGGCACGACAAAGCCTATTCCCCCTCAGGAGACTGAAAAGATTTGGCATGGGTCCTCAGATCCTCAAAAAATTATACAGCTGCACCATCTAGAGCATCCTGACTGGTTGCATCACCGCCTGGTATGGCAACTGTTTGGCCTCCGACCGCAAGGCACTACAGAGGGTAGTGCATACGGCCCAGTACATCACTGGGGCCAAGCTTCCTGCCATCCAGGACCTCTATACCAGGCAGTGTCAGAGGAAGGCCCTCAAAATTGTCAAAAGACTCCAGCCACCCTAGTCATAGACTGTTCTCTCTGCTACCGCACGCAAGCGGTACCGGAGTGCCAAGTCTAGGTCCAAAATAATTCTCAATAGCTTCTACCCCCAAGCCATAAGACTCCTGAACAGCTAATCATGGCTACCCGGACTATTTGCACTGCCCCCCCACCCCATCCTTTTTACGCTGCTGCTACTCTGTTAATTATTTATGCATAGTCACTTTAACTCTACCCACATGTACATATTACCTCAACTAGCCGGTGGCCCCGCACATTGACTCTGCACCGGTACCCCCCTGTATATATAGCCTCCCTACTGTTATTTTACTTCTGCTCTTTTTTTTCTCAACACTTTTTTGTTGTTTTATTTTACTTTTTTATTAAAAAATAAATTCATTGTTGGTTAAGGGCTGTAAGTAAGCATTTCACTGTAATGTCTACACCTGTTGTATTCGGCGCATGTGGCCAATAAAATTTGATTTGATTTGATTTTGATCTTTCTCCCCTTTAGTAAAGACATGGCCTCTGATGTAATTGCCAGAAATGCAGATTACACCAATTGTATTTAAGCATGTCTTATTTGTTTATCTTAACATGCTTTCCCCATTCCTTCAGTGAAAAAGGTAATTCACTTCAAACTTGTAATGAAATGGTTGTGAATTAAATACAGGAAGAAAAATAAGGCAGAAAAATGCTAATTTTTCGTAATTTGGCTTGAATTGACCTCGTGTTGAATCCATTTGACCAAATCAAACAGATATAAAAGACAAAACAGGACTTTTCTCAGGCTGTGGCTAATGGTGTTGGTTAAGTCAAACAAATTAACACAGAGCAGAAAAATGACATTTCTCACTGCATTACCAGGCTGAATACCATCCCAATGCGTTTGATTTATAAAAAACCTTGAGACCTTCACAAGCCAAATTATTCAAATTTAGACTGACGTTCCTCGTCTTGTGATTAAAAGTACATATTCCATAGAAAGGTCACAGACAAGTTATGGCTACAGACCAATAGGAAAATCCTCTTAAATTAATAATACGCAAAGGACCAATTTCAATATTTTCCTCCTCGATAGCCATATTAAAAGGTACCCATTGATCGTTTTGTTCCATTTGGTTGTGTGGATAAATGCTTTTCCCTTGGGGGAAAATGACTCCTTTTGTCAAGGGGCAAAATCAATGCAAATTAATCCTTTATGCATTTCCCTGTGAATAATTTAAAGTCTTTGCACTTTTGTTTGGCGCCCGCCTCTAGCTAAACAAAATCATAAGAAAAGGTGGAGAATGCAACCGTTTATCGGCCAGTGGTGGTGAGAGATGACCCTGCTCTTGGGTTGACAAAGAGCCCTTTATGGCGACCGAACATTTCTATGAAGCATGGGTATTCCACCCTGACTGACCAACACCACAGGAGACCCGTACACGTGCGAATGGTGCACCCAGCAGAATCAGTTCTATTTACTCACATAAAGGGAAAGGAAAACCAACCACCTCTATGGCCATGAGCCATTCTTGGCCAATATTCTCAGGGACAATCAGACAATCTGACAGGCCAGAACTAGAAGGACAGAATGCAGATTTGCTGGCAGAAAGTACTGTATTGTTGGGTGCATTCATAAGAATGGCAGCCATGAGAGATGGCTCACTAAAGGAATCACTGTTGGCTGTGAGGCTAACTGAAAATGTAAAGTTTATCAAGAGACTAAAAAAATAACAATCCCTGAATCCATCACTTCGATCTTGGCCTCTATGCTCTCCCACTGAGGTAAAACAAAGGCCATACTAACAGTACAAGTTCAGGATTTACTGCATATTTTGATAAAAAACTAACAAAATAATAATAAATATATACAGTGCAATCGGAAAGTATTCAGACCCATTGTCCTTTTCCAAATTTTGTTACGTTACAGCCTTATTCTAAAATGGATAACATTCCCCATAATGACTAAGCAAAACCAGGTTATAATTTTTTGCAAATGTATTAAAAATAAAAAACTGAAATACTACATTTACATAAGTATTCAGACCCTTTCCTCAGTACTTTGTTGAAGCACCTTTGGCAGCGATTACAGCCTCGATTCTTATTGGGTATGACGTTACAAGCTTGGCACACCTGTATTTAGGGAGTTTCTCCCATTCTTCTCTGTAGATCCTCTCAAGCTCTGTCAGGTTGGATGGAGAGCATTGCTGCACAGCTTTTTCAGGTCTCTCCAGAGATTTTAGATCGGGTTCAAGTCCAGGCTCTGGATTAAGAGACTTGTCCTGAAGCCACGCCTGCATTGTCTTGGCTATGTGCTTAGGGTCGTTGTCCTGTTGGAAGGTGAACCTTCGACCCAGTCTGAGGTCCTGAGCGCTCTGGAGCAGGTTTTCATCAAGGATCTCTCTGTACTTTGCTCCTGTCTCTGTGCTCGACATACAATTCCTTCGACCTCATGGCTTGGTTTTTGCTCTGACATGCACTGTCAACTGTGGGACCTTATATAGACAGGTGTGTGCCTTTCCAAATCATGTCCAATCAATTGAATTTACCACAGGTGGAGTCCAATGAAATTGTAGAAACATCTCAAGGATGATCAATGAAAACAGGATGCACCTGAGCTCAATTTCGAGTCTCATAGCAAAGGGTCTGAATGCTTATGTAAATAAGGTATTTCTGTTAGTTCTTTTTTTTAATACATTTGCAAAGATTTCTAAAAATCTGTTTTCACTTTGTCGTTATGGGGTATTGTGTGTAGATTGATGAGGACATTGTTTTATTTAATCCATTTTAGAATAAGGCTGTAACGTAACAAAATGTGGAAAAAGTGAACAAAAATATAAACGCAGCATGCAACAATTTCAAAGATTTTACTGAGTTACAGCTCATATAAGGAAATCAGTCAATTGAAATACATTCATTAGGCCATAATCTATGGATTTCACATGACTGGGAATACAGATATGCATCTGTTGGTCAGAGGTACCTTAAAAAAAAGGTACAGGCATGGATCAGAAAACCATTGAGTATCTGGTGTGACCACCATTTGCCTCATGCAGCGCGGCACATCTCCTTTCGCATAGAGTTGATCAGGCTGTTGATTGTGGCCTGTGGAATTGTTGTCCCACTCCTCTTCAATGGCTTTGTGAAGTTGCTGGATATTGGCGGGAACTGGAACATGCAGTCATAAACGTCGATCCAGAATGCAGAACTGGGACATTTTCAGCTTCCAGGAATTGTGTACAGATCCTTGCGACATGGGGCCATACATTATCATTCTGAAACATGAGGTGATGGTGGTGGATGAATGGCATGACAATGGGCCTCAGGATCTCGTCACGGTATCTCTGTGCATTCAAATTGCCATTGATAAAATGCAATTGTGATCGTTGTCCGTAGCTTATGCCTGCCCATATCATAACCCCACCGCCACCATGGGGCATTCTGTTCACATCAGCAAACCGCTCGTCCACACGACGCCATACACTCTAAAACGACATTGGAGGCAGCTTATGGTAGAGAAATTAACATTCTATTCTCTGGCAACAGCTCTGGTGGACATTCCTGCAGTCTGCCAATTGCACACTCCCTCAAAACATGAGACAAACTGAACATTTTAGAGTGACCTTTTATTGTCCCCAGCACAAGGTGCACCTGTGTAATGATCGTTCTGTTTGATTAGCTTCTTGATATGCCACACCTGTCAGGTGGATGGATTATCTTAGCAAAGGTGAAATGCTCACTAACAGGAATGTAAACAAATTTGTGCACAACATTTGAGAGAAATAAGCTTTTTGTGCGTATGGAAAATTTCTGGGACATTTTATTTCAGCTCATGAAACACTTTACATGTTGCTTTTATATTTTTGTTCGTTGACAACCCAGTCAGAGGCAGTCAGTAGCAGTCTCCCTGGTCTGTCTGAGTAATTAACGTATTTTAGTGTTTGCAGTCAATTCTGGGACCATGCGGTCACCAAAGACGCCCACAAACCAACCCTCCCCTCCCTTACTTCCTCACTCAATCCCTCTGAAGTGAAGGTTCACACACTTCCCAGTCCGTACCGTACCTTTAATTTTATTTTGGGCCAAACACTGGAGGAGACGATTTGTGTCCCTACAAACACCATGTATCAATCGGATCAAAAGCCTAAGAAACAAAAGCAGAGGCTGGCAGCGTCCGACAAACGCTCCCATTAGTCACCTCTTTCCCTTTCACGCATATCACAGCCCTGTGTATATGGAGGGAGATGTTTACACTGGGAAAATGGGCCTCATTCATAAATTGTGAGCAGCACAAATGTGCGTAAATCGTTAGTCTACAATTTTTGTTTTATTCCTCTATGATTTCAGATTTACACAAGTTTTAGTAGCTTGAACAAGTAAATAAACAATTAAAAAAGGTATAGAAATGTTCAGAAAATCTCCCATGGGGTTTGTTTATGCCTTTTTCATAATTACAAATATGCGTATTTTACATATATGATGATAAATGAGGCCCACTGTGACTGTGTAGACTGTAAGGAACAAGGAATGGGGGGTTTTGGTCATTCAAAAAATAGGCAACAAAAAACTTGTAGGCTATAGTCACTATAAAAGAATAGGAGTCCAGAAACCCAAAATGTGCTTCTTTTTTCATCTTGTAATGAAGCAACACCCCCTCTCCCATCTCCTCTTTCCCACACATGCACACACTCCTACCAAAGTTCAGACTCAAATGTGTGATCCTCAATAAGCAGCGTCACAGCCATCCTTCTCTCCCTGTGATCGGCATGCATTCCCCTCATCCTCCCTCCCCATCTCCAGCCCCCTGCCTGCGGCTGACCCTGTGTGTACCCGGCCGTCGGGCCCCCTGTGGGTCCTCTCCCAGGCCAGGGAGTTGCAATTCGGGCTCATTAGCGGGGCCCACCTGGAGGCTGGCCGGGGGCCGGCAGAGGGCCCGGGCCCTTGATCTGTGGTCTATGAGCAGCGGTGTGACATACTGCCTGACTGGGGCTGGCCTACTGGGCTAACATCATAGCCCAACCCAACACAGCACACATCCTGTGGAATAAAGAGCCCCCTCCAGCCTTCAGCCAACTGCAGCCAAATCACTTTAATTGTCCCTACACCCAAAACAAGCCACCCTACTCGCTCTCTCTTTTTACTCCACCCGGAGCTCCCTTTCACCCACCTCAAACACAAACTGTTTAGAGGAAATACAGGACCTGAATTTGCATGATTTAGCTACATGAATTAGCCAAATGTTTTTTGCTTTGGTTTTCAACTGTTGTTGTTGTTAGTGATCTCATTGTTACAGATTTGCATGAAATACTGGTGAAAATTGTTGTGTTTTGTGTAATTCCTTTTCATGTTTCGGCAGCTTAGGAATGCACTTTCCAACTCCGTCCTCATTGACAAACATTTTCCAAACATTATGTTTGCTATGTGTTAGTGGCGCTCCAACTCTCTGGGTGAATCTTAAATCTCTTTCCTTACATCCCTGATTCCTTTTTCGTTATCACACCCTTGAGACATTTCAGCCAATCAGAGTGGGAGAGCGCTTTCCATCCACGATCAGCTATAGTCTAGGAGGCAGTGTGTTTTAGTGAATATTTTAATTCTTTTTAAAAAAAGATTGCAGCAGAGAATCCAGTCAGCGGCAGTCAGTAGCAGTCTCCTGGTCTGTCCGAGATCTTAACGTATTTTAGTGTTTGCAGTCAATTCTGGGACCATGCTGTCACCAAAGACGCCCTAAAACCAACCCTCCCATCCCTTACTTCCTCACTCCCTCCGAAGTGAAGGTTCACACACCTCCCTGCTGGCCGGGAGAGGGCCCGGGCCCTTGATCTGTGGTCTATGAGCAGCGGTGTGACATAATGCCTGGCTGGGGTTGGCCCGCTGGGCTAACACCATAGCCCAACCCAGACCAGCAGCACACAGCCTGTCGAATAAAGAGCCCCCTTTCACACACCCTCCACTTCTCTTTGACAAACATTTTCCAAACATCGTTTACTATGTATTTGCTGTGTGTTAGTGGTGCTCTGACTCCGTGGGTGAATCTTTAATATCTTGATTCCTTGGAAACAACCCCTAGCCTCTAGATACTTATGGAGATCTGAGAGGATTGGACAGTAGTAAACAATATGGCAATAATAGCACCCAGCTTATCAGAGGGCAAAATGGAGCTATTACCAATTACCATATTGATCACCTCAAGTGTTTAAGGGGTAGGGACTAAGGTTTCTTTGCTGGACAGGGCCATCGATTCCTCGTCTCATCTCAACAAGAGTGTATGTTTCCTGAAGTATACTCTCAAATACTAGCCTATAGGCTAATACTGATATAACCAGAAACGGATACAATTAGGCTACTGACAGCACATCACTTCTTTCACTCAGATTTTCAAAAGTAGTTTACCTATCTAGGTTCCTGAAAAGAGGATAATTCCCTTTAAAATTTAAACCACCCTTTAAACCTTACATCTGCCCTCTGGCACAGTGTTTGCAACCTAATGACAGATTTGTGTTGAAAGTAACAGCAGGGAGGACATTATGGTTTAGTCAGTTAGCAAACACAGCAGCTATGCCCCCCCAGGCTCAATGTCCTACCATGGCACAGCCTCATGGGAGAGCCTCTGAAGTTTCACTAGACCATGTCAATACACTAGGTAACAACGACCAGGGCAGGACAAATCTACCATAGCTGAATGGTAAATCTATCATGGCTGACTTCAATAAAGAAAAGGTTGAATTTTGTCAACGAGACGGCTAACTGCAGTCGAGAGCAGGTTAACCTCTACGGGATCGGTGTCCCGTATACGGGACGGTTGAGCTAACGTGCGCTAATGTGATTAGCATGACTGTTGTAAGTAACAGCAAACTTTCCAGGACATAGACATATCTTATATGGGCAGAAAGCTTAAATTATTGTTAATCTAACTGCACTGTCCAATCTACAGTAGCTATTACAGTGAAAAAATACCATGCTATTGTTTGAGGAGAGTGCACAACAACAAAAAACGTATCACTGTGAAGGTGAATAATGTATTTACATTCAGTAATCTTGCTCTGATTTGTCATCCTAAGGGTCCCAGAGATCAAATGTAGCATAGTTCTGTTTGATAAAATCCATATTTATATTCAAATGTAGGAACTGGGTTCTACAGTTTGAACCCCTGCTGTCTCTTGCTCCCCACCCACCCCGCCCGACCATCTAGATGTGTGAAAGTTAGTGTATAAGCTAATGATCCATCATGTATGACATTCCTGGGAGTGTGTAAACTTACATTTTGTTTTACCATATCATTTTTGTATGTTCTCTATAGTTATGTACTTGAAAATGTATCAATTGACCAATTCGGCACATTTGGGCAGACTTTATACAAAATAGTCCAGTATTGCAATGCTTCACTGGATCAATCTGAAACTTTGCACACACACTGCTGGCCAAAATCTAAATTGCGCCTAAACTGCAATATTATATTGTGGCCTTTCTCTTGCATTTCAAAGATCATAAAACAATATATATATAGAAAACGCATGTTTTCTTGTTTGTATTATCTTTTACCAGATCTAATGTGTTATATTCTCCTACAATAATTTCACATTTCCACAAACTTTCAAATGGTATCAAGAATATGCATATCCTTGTTTCAGGTCCTGAGCTACAGGCAGTTAGATTTGGGTATGTCATTTTAGGCGAAAATGAAAAAAAGGGTCAGATCCTTAAGAGGTTAACTTCACTAAATAGCACAATATAATATAATGACAGCACTGAAGATCTCAATGACAACCAAACAAAAGAGGTTTGTCTTGGTTCCTGCCTAGGCCTATATATTGCTGTTTCATGTGGATATAATCATCACAATGTTCCCATCATAAATTCTAGATAAAGTTGAGGCAACACTGACGTTACAACAGTAGATCACATAAAACACTAAAAAGGGGGTTAGAAATCAAAATATATATGCACAGTGAAAAAGTGTACACAAACATCCCAGTCTAGGGCTAGCACATTAACGGTAATTAGCATTAGCATGACTCCCCAGGCTTTCCCCTTCAATAAGACTCTTCTGAAAGGCTGACTAAGCACATTCCACCTGCTGTTGAAAGGGCTCCCATGATCTCCCTCTGCTGCACCTCAGCAGTGGTCCGCAGCCGGCCGGCCATGCACCACCACCACCAGCCCTGGGGCGAACCTGGCTACAGCTAACCCATCTTCACACCGCAGGGGCCGTCCTCCCCTCCGCAGCCTCCACTGTCACACACACTACACTGTCACTCCCACACAAATCCCTCACACATTCAAGCAATACCTACACACACACGCATACCGACACAACACAAACAAACATACATACACGCACACTTTTACACTCATCTTTTGCTGCTGCTACTCTGTTCTTTATTTTACTCGTATTATTATATATCCTGATGCCTAGTCACTTTACCCTGCCTTCATGTACATATCTACCTCAAGTACCTTGTACTTCTGCACATTGATCTGGTACTGGTACTCCCTGTGTTTACTGTATGTATACTGTAGCTAAGAAAGTAATACTAAGTGTATGTTTTGTAGTAAGCTGTTAGTAGCCCATGTGTCTCACCCTAAGAATTTGGTCCCTCTCCCCCACAGAACTTAGCCTATACTGTTCTGACCTGGTGGTGCACATGTAGCCTATAGCTAGTTTTAGATAAATGTAATCATGGAATATTGTAAAAGCTTCCATTGTCTGCTTATATGCCCCGTTATGAATCCTACCTTTCTGACTTGGTGTACAGGGAGAATACTGTAAGAACGGCCCTTGTTCTGAATTATGTCGCTGTCCATTTCAAAAGGACTGAACAAATAGGTATATCGTCCGTCTGAGCTCGCTCATTAATGTCTTAATCGAAATTACGGCTTGCCTCTTATCCACTCATCGTTCCCTTATGCCATCGTTTGTACATCTCAATTGTTTTATTGCTTATATAGGTATCTCTCATTAGTATCTTATTCATCATTTTAGGCAATGTTGGAATGATCCATTTCTTTGTTTTGCTTATTATAATTAGCTCATGTGCTTTTCTCCATGAGGAGGGGATAATATAATGTTGTTGCGTCTGTAAACATGTTTGCCAGTGAAAGTTCAGTAATAGACTCATGTCATTCCAGTTGATATTGCGAGGGTTGTTTTGTTTGCGCAATGCACTGTCTGTGCGTCGGTATAGGCCCATTGTCTATAAAAGTGTATTTTCCTTCCTTTTTAGACCAAATAAAATACTTTAAATGGTAGCCTAACCGGGTCTCTTCTCTCTCTCTCTCTCTCTCTCTCTCTCTCTTCTCTCTCTCTCTCTCTCTCTCTCTCTCTCTCTCTCTCTCTCTCTCTCTCTCTCTCTCTCTCTCTCTCTCTCTCTCTCTCTCTCTCTCTCTCTCTCTCTCTCTCTCTCTCTCTCTCTCTCTCTCTCTCTCTCTCTCTCTCTCTCTCTCTCTCTCTCTCTCTCTCTCTCTCTCTCTCTCTCTCTCTCTCTCTCTCTCTCTCTCTCTCTCTCTCTCTCTCTCTCTCTCTCTCTCTCTCTCTCTCTCTCTCTCTCTCTCTCTCTCTCTCTCTCTCTCAGAGTAAAGTTAATGCCTCAACATCTTGCTGAATTTATCTTAATTTCTGTCGGTGTCCATTTTGAAAGTGCTGAACGAAGGCCTACCTCATCGCACCTCGTTTGCTTGCACTTGCTTATACTTAGAACTTAGCGCTCTGATATAAGAACAAACATTATGAATCTACTGAATATGAATGTAATAATGTTA